>NC_056732.1:474544344-474649344 GCF_019279795.1 Protopterus annectens | reverse complement strand
CTTAGAGCAGCCTTATCCCTGGAGGAGTGTTCCCAGCACAAGAATCTGGTGGTCTATTGGCCATTTTGGGCCAATTTCTAGCTGTTTCAAGTCCCCCTGTATAAAACCCGCTTTAGCGTGGCTTTGCGCGATTTTGCGCACAGCGCAGCATCGGGCAGTGCCGCTTAATTGGGTTTAAACCATTCTTGGCTCCATAAAGTCTTCTCTTCACTTTTTCCCTTAGAACTGATCTAGTTCTCATAATAAACACCCTATTCCTATTCTAAAGCCTGGCACTTGCTCACTAAAGGAATTATATAAGCCAGCACTAAAAAATTAAAAGCACTACACCCTCACAAACTCCCCTTGAGTACCTTGTTCCCCGATGGCCCTTTTTTCAGTTATAAAGGAATTCCCAATACTATTCTAGCATGTCCAAAGGTCAGTTGTCAATCTCCTTTCCGGTCCAGCTGGTGAATCTGGGAATCTTGAGGCAATGTTACAACTGCCTCATGTACACAGACGACCCTCTCCTCCTCCCAACAAATTCCAACACATGTGAGAGATGCAACCATATAGCCAAACTGGAGGCTAGGCTCTCTCAACTCAGTACTGGCGTAACCAGTCAGGAGGAGAAGGAAACCACACTCACTACAATTCCAGTCTCACACAGACCTACCACGACAGCAAACCAAACACATAAACACACAAAAGCATACTCGTAGGCTCTAAATAAAAATCTGCCTAAGCTGCAGAGACCTCCAAAGCAGACACCCAAGCAACCTCTACCCCAAAACAAAACACGTGCAACACATAGCTCACAAAGCCAGTGTGCTGAACAGTCACAGCTCTTAAGGCTAAACAACACATCTGATACACTTGTAACAGGCGACTCTATCGTCAGGCACACTGACGTCCCGCTCACCAGGCTGAACAAGGAGAAGGTCACGGTGAGCTGCCTGTTGGGCGCTAGGATCCGCCACATAACACAAGCACTCAGGTCACTCCAAGGCAAGTACAAATATGACTCAGTCATTGTCCATGCTGGTGTGAATGACCTGAGACGTACATCCCTGGACTACATGAAAAGAGACATAGAGGAGCTCTCTGAGCATGTAGCCCAGTCCGGTATGACCCTGACCTTGAGTAGCATCTTACCCTCATCAAGAATGATGCCACAATATGAAGACAAGATGATCAATTTCAACAACTGGCTTAAGTATTGGTGTCATTCAAAGGGGATCCAATGCCTGTCAGCCTGAGATGACATGCTCGACAAGCTACGATGCTTCGCTAGGGACGGCTTGCACCTGTCACCCCTGGGCTTTCAGATATTGGCAAAGGCTCTTGCCACCCCCATAGTGCCATTTTTAGGCAAGGCTCAAAAGACAAACCCACCTCCATAGGTATCACAAGGGATAAGAAACTAAGAGTAATGCTACTCAATGCCAGAAGTCTAACCCTCAAGATGCATGCACTCGAAACTCTCCATAGCATGGAGAACATTGATATCTGTGCAGTAACAGAAACCTGGTTCAAGGCTCCCAAGAGCACCCCAGCACTACCAGGTTATACCTCATACCATGCTTTTTGGCCCCAAAACTTGGACCGAACCACAAAGGAGGGAGTATCAATATTCATCAAAGATACCCACACCTCCAGGTTGGTGGCACAGCACAAAGCATCAGAGACTATCCATGTGCAACTAACAGTGGGTAAAACTGCCTTCCAGTTTATAGCCTGCTACAGACCACCCTCCCAAACCCAGGTACCCCACTCGGCCTTCCTGAGAACACTGGAAAATATGAAGGTCTCTCCAAACACCATTATATTGGGCGACTTCAACTACCCAAACATAGACTGGGAGCATTACTCTAGCTCCAACACCCTAGCTCAAAGGTTCCTAGAATTTATAAACTCAAATGCTATGGAACAACTTGTTACCACTTCCACAAGAGGGGAAAACATACTGGACCTGATCATCACCAACATGGGAACTCTATGCTCCAGACCAGAAGTGTATCCCTCACTGGTAAGATCAGACCATAAACAAATCTCACTGGATATTTACATCCCGACTCCACCCCCTGCCCAGAAAACCACAGTGAAAAACTTCTCTAAAGCAAATTTTACACTCCTCAAAACCAAGGTGGAATCCTTCAAAGCCCCCGGGCCTGTGGAAAATACGGCCCAGACCGCAGAATCCTTTATAAACGCATTCTATAAACACCTTCAGGAATGCATGGATCATGCAATCCCAAATAAAACCAAGACCCAATCCTCCAAAGGCAGACGTCCTGTCTGGTGGACCTCAGCCATAAACAAACTATACAATAGAAGGAGAAAGCTACTACATGATAGAGCAAAATCCCAAAAAGGGAAGGCATCTCTGATCAGTATTAGCAAAAAACTACGGGCACTCATAAAATCGTCTAAGGCCAGCTTAGAGAAAAATTGCACAGGACACTAAGGATAATCACAAGGCTTTCTTTAGTTATGTCAGGAACCTGGGTGGGAATTCCCAGATATGCTCAGAATTAGTCCAAAATGACAAAAAATACACAGAACCTACAGACATTGCCAACATCCTAGCTGACAGGTTCAGCGCAAACTTCTCTCCCCCTCCCCACCAAAAGGGCAAATATCTATCCCAGCAGTGTGCTGCCCCCCTGACATCTCAGATGCTCAGGTAAGGGCCGCCCTCTCCAAAGCAAAAAACACAGCATCAATGGGACCAGACGGTGTCCCCGGCTGCGTCCTACATGAACTTCAAGAAGAGCTAAATCCAAACATAAAACTACTGTTCAATCTCAGCCTTACTACAGGATATTTACCCAAAGAGTGGCGTACAGCAACAGTGGTCCCTCTCCACAAAGGTGGTGCCTCAACAGATCCTGGAAACTATCGCCCCATAAGCCTGACTAGCTTGGTCTGCAAAGCTATGGAAAGGATCATCATGGACCTCATAAATAAAGATATTGGGGACTGACAGACACTGGATCCTACCCAGTTCGGCTTTGTGAAGGGCAGATCCTGCCTCTTAAACCTGGTCGATTTCTTTGAAACAGTCACCAAGGCCATTGATGAGGGGAAGGTGGTCCACACAGCCTACCTGGACCTCGCAAAAGCCTTTGATTAAATACCCCACTCGGGCATTATAGATAAGCTCACCAGCTTAAATATAAACCCCTATGTCACTACATGGGTTGTAAACTGGCTCAAGGACAGAACCCACATGGTTAGAATTGCTGGAGCCATGTCAGACTCCAAACCAGATACAAGTGGTGTCCCACATGTTCCACAAGGCTCAGTCCTGGGACCTCTCTTGTTCGGTATATATTTCTCGGAGGTACAGGCCAACACGGAAGGACTGTGGCTGACCAAGTTTGCAGATGACTGCAAACTGGGTACATTAATCGGGGGGGGGGTGGCCAAGTTGCCAGACTGCACTGAACATTAGCTCTGCTTATAACATTTTTATTCTGACAGGAAATTTAATCTAATTGTTGGAAATACTAATCCAAAAGTATATCAGAGGATTTGTGAATATAGGGCTTTTATTAGTTTTCAAAAATTAGTACTAAAACATAAGTTTTTTATTATTTTTTCCTGTCAAGAAGTCTTTCCTCAAGAAATCCAAGTATGAGTAACTCGAAGAACACTCATCAGGACAGTGTGGTAAAGAAGGAGCTGCAAACATTAATAACTACTATTCAAGAACTATATAAAATGGACAAACTAGAGAATAAAATAGATACTCATAAACAAGACTGTAGTAAGCAGCTGAACATTCTTAGTGAAATGGCTAAAAAGCATTTTGAACAAATTGTTTCTATGGAGGAATCTGTAACAGATATGGATGGCAGACTAATGGAATGTGAAAGTCAAAATGAGTTTCTTTTGAAACAGAATACAAAACTAACGGAAAAGCTGGAAGACCTAGAAAGTAGGTCACGGAGAAACAACATTAGAATCTATGGAGTACCAGAAAGGGAAGAGGGAACTGATATGATACACTTTCTTAATAACTGGCTTCCAACAGCACTAAATCTTCCTGAAGCCCTTTCCTTCGGTATAGAGAGGGCTCCCTGGTCTCTTGCAAAACCTGCTTCAACAACAGTTTCTCCTAACCCCAGATCCATCATTGTTAGATTTTTGTCCTTCCAAGATAAGGATTTGGTTCTAAAGTCTGCATGGAATAATTCTCCCATCAAGATAAATGAAAAACTCATTCATTTTGACAATGACTTTACTTCTTCTTGAACTGTTTTAAACTGTTTAAAGTTGTTTTTGCACCTGCACTTTTAAAGTTTGTCCTGTTTGTTGCATTTACCTGTTGAGGCTACACACTCAAGTGCGCTAGCCTGTGTTACATATTTATTGCATTTTCCTGCTGTTTGTTGCAAATAAAGAAAAAAAACAAAAAAATGATCCCTGTTTCCCGTCTTTCCTGACCTAGAGTAGTCCAAATACAGGCTTTGCTGTATTCCGGACTTTTGGAAAGTTCCTGTGTTGCCCATTTCCTTTCTTGGATAAAGGGAGGCTTCTTTGTTCACCAGTGGCAGTGGGGAGCTTAGAGCAGCCTTATCCCTGGAGGAGTGTTCCCAGCACAAGAATCTGGTGGTCTATTGGCCATTTTGGGCCAATTTCTAGCTGTTTCAAGTCCCCCTGTATAAAACCCGCTTTAGCGTGGCTTTGCGCGATTTTGTGCACAGCGCAGCATCGGGCAGTGCCGCTTAATTGGGTTTAAACCATTCTTGGCTCCATAAAGTCTTCTCTTCACTTTTTCCCTCAGAACTGATCTAGTTCTCATAATAAACACCCTATTCCTATTCTAAAGCCTGGCACTTGCTCACTAAAGGAATTATATAAGCCAGCACTAAAAAATTAAAAGCACTACACCCTCACAAACTCCCCTTGAGTACCTTGTTCCCCAATGGCCCTTTTTTCAGTTATAAAGGAATTCCCAATACTATTCTAGCATGTCCAAAGGTCAGTTGTCAATCTCCTTTCTGGTCCAGCTGGTGAATCTGGGAATCTTGAGGCAATGTTACAACTGCCTCATGTACACAGACGACCCTCTCCTCCTCCCAACAAATTCCAACACATGTGAGAGATGCAACCATATAGCCAAACTGGAGGCTAGGCTCTCTCAACTCAGTACTGGCGTAACCAGTCAGGAGGAGAAGGAAACCACACTCACTACAATTCCAGTCTCACACAGACCTACCACGACAGCAAACCAAACACATAAACACACAAAAACATACTCGTAGGCTGTAAATAAAAATCTGCCTAAGCAGCAGAGACCTCCAAAGCAGACACCCAAGCAACCTCTACCCCAAAACAAAACACGTGCAACACATAGCTCACAAAGCCAGTGTGCTGAACAGTCACAGCTCTTAAGGCTAAACAACACATCTGATACACTTGTAACAGGCGACTCTATCGTCAGGCACACTGACGTCCCGCTCACCAGGCTGAACAAGGAGAAGGTCATGGTGAGCTGCCTGTTGGGCGCTAGGATCCGCCACATAACACAAGCACTCAGGTCACTCCAAGGCAAGTACAAATATGACTCAGTCATTGTCCATGCTGGTGTGAATGACCTGAGACGTACCTCCTTGGACTACATGAAAAGAGACATAGAGGAGCTCTCTGAGCATGTAGCCCAGTCCGGTATGACCCTGACCTTGAGTAGCATCTTACCCTCATCAAGAATGATGCCACAATATAAAGACAAGATGGTCAATTTCAACAATTGGCTTAAGTATTGGTGTCATTCAAAGGGGATCCAATGCCTGTCAGCCTGAGATGACATGCTCGACAAGCTACGATGCTTCGCTAGGGACGGCTTGCACCTGTCACCCCTGGGCTTTCAGATATTGGCAAAGGCTCTTGCCACCCCCATAGTGCCATTTTTAGGCAAGGCTCAAAAGACAAACCCACCTCCATAGGTATCACAAGGGATAAGAAACTAAGAGTAATGCTACTCAACGCCAGAAGTCTAACCCTCAAGATGCATGCACTCGAAACTCTCCATAGCATGGAGAACATTGATATCTGTGCAGTAACAGAAACCTGGTTCAAGGCTCCCAAGAGCACCCCAGCACTACCAGGTTATACCTCATACCATGGTTTTTGGCCCCAAAACTTGGACCGAACCACAAAAGGAGGGAGTATCAATATTCATCAAAGATACCCACACCTCCAGGTTGGTGGCACAGCACAAAGCATCAGAGACTATCCATGTGCAACTAACAGTGGGTAAAACTGCCTTCCAGTTTATAGCCTGCTACAGACCACCCTCCCAAACCCAGGTACCCCACTCGGCCTTCCTGAGAACACTGGAAAATATGAAGGTCTCTCCAAACACCATTATATTGGGCGACTTCAACTACCCAAACATAGACTGGGAGCATTACTCTAGCTCCAACACCCTAGCTCAAAGGTTCCTAGAATTTATAAACTCAAATGCTATGGAACAACTTGTTACCACTTCCACAAGAGGGGAAAACATACTGGACCTGATCATCACCAACATGGGAACTCTATGCTCCAGACCAGAAGTGTATCCCTCACTGGTAAGATCAGACCATAAACTAATCTCACTGGATATTTACATCCCGACTCCACCCCCCTGCCCAGAAAACCACAGTGAAAAACTTCTCTAAAGCAAATTTTACACTCCTCAAAACCAAGGTGGAATCCTTCAAAGCCCCCGGGCCTGTGGAAAATACGGCCCAGACCACAGAATCCTTTATAAACACATTCTATAAACACCTTCAGGAATGCATGGATCATGCAATCCCAAATAAAACCAAGACCCAATCCTCCAAAGGCAGACGTCCTGTCTGGTGGACCTCAGCCATAAACAAACTATACAATAGAAGGAGAAAGCTACTACATGATAGAGCAAAATCCCAAAAAGGGAAGGCATCTCTGATCAGTATTAGCAAAAAACTACGGGCACTCATAAAATCGTCTAAGGCCAGCTTAGAGAGAAAAATTGCACAGGACACTAAGGATAATCACAAGGCTTTCTTTAGTTATGTCAGGAACCTGGGTGGGAATTCCCAGATATGCTCAGAATTAGTCCAAAATGACAAAAAATACACCGAACCTACAGACATTGCCAACATCCTAGCTGACAGGTTCAGCGCAAACTTCTCTCCTCCCACCAAAGGGCAAATATCTATCCCAGCAGTGTGCTGCCCCCCTGACATCTCAGATGCTCAGGTAAGAGCCGCCCTCTCCAAAGCAAAAAACACAGCATCAATGGGACCAGACGGTGTCCCCGGCTGCGTCCTACATGAACTTCAAGAAGAGCTAAATCCAAACATAAAACTACTGTTCAATCTCAGCCTTACTACAGGATATTTACCCAAAGAGTGGCGTACAGCAACAGTGGTCCCTCTCCACAAAGGTGGTGCCTCAACAGATCCTGGAAACTATCGCCCCATAAGCCTGACTAGCTTGGTCTGCAAAGCTATGGAAAGGATCATCATGGACCTCATAAATAAAGATATTGGGGACTGACAGACACTGGATCCTACCCAGTTCGGCTTTGTGAAGGGCAGATCCTGCTTCTTAAACTTGGTCGATTTCTTTGAAACAGTCACCAAGGCCATTGATGAGGGGAAGGTGGTCCACACAGCCTACCTGGACCTCGCAAAAGCCTTCGATAGAATACCCCACTCGGGCATTATAGATAAGCTCACCAGCTTAAATATAAATCCCTATGTCACTAGATGGGTTGTAAACTGGCTCAAGGACAGAACCCACATGGTTAGAATTGCTAGAGCCATGTCAGACTCCAAACCAGATGCAAGTGGTGTCCCACATGTCCCACAAGGCTCAGTCCTGGGACCTCTCTTGTTCGGTATATATTTCTCGGAGGTACAGGCCAACACGGAAGGACTGTGGCTGACCAAGTTTGCAGATGACTGCAAACTGGGCACATTAATTGACTCTCCAGCCGACACAAGCATCCTCCAAAAGGGCCTCATAGAAACAGACAACTGGTGCCAGAGCCATGGCCTCAAGCTAAACACCAAAAAGTGTATAGTCATCCCCTTTGGCAAAAACAAAGTGCCCACAAATTACCACATAGGTGGTAATCCATTAAGTACGGAAGAAGTAATTAGGGACCTGGGGTCCCAAGTTGATAGCAATCTCTCATTTGACAACCACGTGGCCAAAGTGGTTGGAAAAACATTTTATATAGCCCACCTAATCATGAAGGGATTCACATCTAGATCAGGGGAGGTCATCGTGCCTCTTTACTCATCCCTCATCAGGCCCATAATTGAATACAATGCCCCTTTTGGGATGCACCTTACCAGACACCTGCAGCAACTGGAAAGACCCCAAAAGTACCTCACCAAGAGGATCAAAGGGCTCAAACAGATGCCATATGCTGCCCGGTTAAAGAAACTCCAGCTCTACTCAGTGACATACCGCCTGCTCAGAGGCAATCTGTGCCTGACGTATAAAGCCATGTCCAACCCGGAATTAATGGACATGCTGCACCTCAGAAAATCCAAATCCCATCGAGCTACGAGCTCGAGAGACTTGAACCTCAGCACTGAAATAAATAGGACATTCTGGAGGGACAGATTCATAACCCAGAGGCTCCCTTCACTCTGAAATAAAATCCCAGTCCAGGTTAGGCAGAGTCCCTCATTGACTCTCTTCAAGAGGAATCTTTATGAGTGGATGGGAGATCATAGGTTTACCCCGGGTATCACTTCTGTGTCACTGTTAGACAGAGGCACAGTGTACTAACCTCGAAAAAGGGCATAGCAAAATTAATTTAAAATGGCTGGCTAGGCTTATAAATGCCCTAGGGCAGATAGCCTAGTATGAACCTATGAACCTATGAACCTATATCTAGAAGGAAAGAATGTGTTCCCTTGATAAAATCTGTTAAAAAAGTTAACATCAATTTTATTTATTTTTTTTTATTTATTTAAAATTCTCTTTCCCGCCAGGATAAAAATATTTTTACCAGAAGGTAAGAAGATCTTTAGCTCTTTGTCAGAGGCTTTGGACTTTATTCACAAGAAAAAAAAATACTGATATAGAGGACATGGAATGGTCTACACAGAGTCTGAAAAGACATGCAACTAAGAACACTTGGACTGTGAATGAAAGCGCAAATAAAAAAATTAAAAGACAAATAGGATTGTTATCAAATAATACTAAATACTTTCTTGCAGAACTCTTTACTTAATGTTTTATTGGAATATACACACAAAGCAAAGGTAAAGTGTCTTTATTTTACATAATATTTTATTGGAATACATATACAAAGCAAAGGTCTTTATTTTGCATAAGCAGAGGCATATATCTATGTATGTATGTATGTATGTATGTATGCATGTATGTATGTATATATACATATATATATATATATATATATATATATATATATATATATATATATGGATATATGTGTGTGTGTGTGTGTGTGTGTGTATATATGTGTGTGTTTGTATGTACATATGTGTGTGTGTGTGTGTATATATATATATATATATATATATATATATATATATATATATATATATATATATATATTTTTTTTATTATTTTTTCATACCATATGTTTACTATAACTGGGATGCAGTTAACTTCATTTTATATTCATTTGGGATGCAAAAGTCATGCTTTCTTACTATTAATTCATGATTTCCAAAGTAAAGCATTCATGTGTGTTAGTGGTGGGGTAACACCTTAGAGTTTACTGTTTAGTCTATTATGATTACACTGTATGGAATCCCCACACCAAAAGTGCCCTTAGGAGATGCTTTAGTTAAGATAGTTTTGTTTCCTCTTGATATTTTTGAAAGATGTTCATATCATGATTATTATATATGTCTTTACTTACAATCTGCATTTCTTAGTGTACTATATCAGCATTCAGTGCTTTACATTAACTAAATGCTCTAATTTTAATTCTTAATCTAATTTAGTTTAAGGGATGCAAATTATTGATTTATGGGGAAAATCTTACTTTCCCAACATTTTTAGAGAAGGGCTGTTCATGTTTCTATTCACTGTGGAGGCTGCTCATGCACTTTTTATGCTTCTTTAGAATGGAGAAAACTTAGTTGTTTGAAATTCCCACCAAAAAAATGCCTTTTCTAAGCTTCTGTGACTTTTTCTTCATGTGCATGAGCATCTACAGGGCACTAGCAGCAAGCTAATGAAGCTGGAAGCAAGAACACAGTGAGCAATTACACAATTACATCACATGGCCTTTGTACTCATGCATGACTCAGAAACCAGGAAGTAAAGGTGAAAATGAAACTGGAAGAAAAAGTAACTGTTTTTTTTTGGTTGTTTTTTCATCTTTTATGCATCTAAAGGTATGGAATATATATGGAATATGCATTTTTAAGAAGCTAGGACTTTAATGGAGCAATTATTTTACTAGTCTAGTGAAACAAAATGCATTTTAATGCTACTGTATGTCTGTTGCTTTGAAACACTGAAGTCTGACAGGATACCATTCTTTGCTTTGATAGTAGCACTAAATGATAATATATTAATATTTGACTACTTAAACAACCAATTTGTTAATATTGTGAATGCAAAGATATATATAGGATTGAGTCTCATTTTCCTTCTTCTGCTTTCATGCTTAAGCAACTTTAATCTATATTAGGTATTCTCATTGATACAGATTTAAAGCAATATAATCAGACTGAGTTGCAATGATAGTTATGATACTAAGATTCAAATCTTTGTATGACCACATTCCCTGTAGGAATGGATTGTTAAAATGTTCTAGGTCACTATATTCTGTTCAATTAGTATTGGTAGACCAACATAAGGTTCCCCCTTTTTTCTTCTTCCTCCCTTTCTTCTTTCCATTCATGACTACCAGTCTACTTGAACATATAAAGGTATAAAAAGGGAAGGGGGTAAGGGGGAATAAGTAAACTGGTATAACTACTGTATTGCTATAGTTATAAACACAAGAGACTGTAATACAGGTATAAAATATATAGGTGTTAGAAGCTTATGCCAATAAAGCAACTAGGTTAATTGGTGAAACTGACTCCTTATTTTCCAATACTTAGTAGTGGTTTACACAATATTACATACAAATCCACTGTGATTGCCTGATGGACTTTTTATGTTCATATTTGTTTGAGTTACCTTAGAAATGCTTTACTGTTTGTATATACTATATTTAAAGCAGAAGCTATTTATGTATGCTTTTGGTATGTGAGATGGTATTAAAGGGTGGTTTAGTTAATTTATTAACTAAACCTGGAACTTTAAGTTCCATGTATGTATGTTTTCTTATTTATTGGTTTCAGAATTTGTTTCTAAAGATTTTTGACTCATCCATGATACATAACTTCATGAATTACTTCAAGTCATTATACTTGGAAGGTATTATTGATGCTCTAAATATAACTTTAACAAATGATATATAAATGCTTATCATCAAATATTAATGGCTTAAATAACACTGTCAAAAGAGCTGGTTTAATTAAATCCATTAAAATGCACAGAGCTCAGATAATCTTCTTGCAGGAAACCCACTTGCTGGAGAAGGATTTGCAAAAATTATCATTTAATGGTTTTACAGTTTTCATGGATTCCTGCTTTAGAGCCAAAAGGAAAGGTACTCTTATACAATGGAATAATACTTATACACTACATCAAATTTTAAACACCTTTTCAGATAAAGACGGAATGTTAAGCTTAGTAGTGCTAGAAGTTAATAAGCAATGCTTCACACTGGTAAACTCATACTGGATTCCTGGTCTAGGAACTAAATATGTGAAGAAATACTTGGATCTCATTACTTTACATGCAAAGGGAGAAATTATTCTGGTGGGAGATTTCAATTGCTTGTTATCAGATGAAGATACCTCTAAAAATAGTAAGGTTAAACTAATGACACAAGCTAAAAAGGTAAACTGTTTTATAGCCTCAATGAATTTTAGAGACATACATAATTTAAGAGTTCAAAATTCACTTCAATACACTCATTACTCTTTCTGATTCGGCACACAAACTAATATTGATAAGATTTTTGTGTCTAACACTCTTTACTCTAAAATAAGTGATGTTGCAATACAGTCATGTCCACTGTCTGACCACAATGCCTTTTTGTTCAGCTTGACTGTGAAAAAAAGATGATATGATAATTTTTCAAAGAATCCCAGCCTATGTTACTAAGTTAAAAGGTTTTAAGGAGTGGTTATTAAAATAAATAAATGCATTTATGGAAAACAACAATAATGGTGAAGTAACAGATATACTCTGGGATGCATTAAAAGTTCACATCTTTAGTGGAGTTAAAGCTTGGTATTTTCAAAGAAAAAGGAATGGGACAAGGAACTTTCTGGTTTACAAGCCAAAATAGATAAGTTGAAACTAAATTTAAAATCAGATGATAAAGCAGTACTTACTGAAATTTCTAAGCTAAACCACAAATATTTAGAAATATTGAATCATAAGGTTGCTTTAATCTTAGAAAAGATTAAACTACAGTCCTATTCAGTAGACCCCAGATATTTACATAAACTAGCTATCAGATCCAAATAAATTAGTAAACAAAATCACATTAATGAAGTTGAATAAAAGAATAATAGCGCAATAAAAAGAACAACTGATTTAGGAGGTATGTTAGAAGCCTTTAAATATCATTATCGGTCAGTCAATGACATGCAATCACCACTAGATTCAGACGATGTAATAGATACATTTCTACAAGAAAATATCAAGACTAAACTATCAACATAACAAAATAGTACCCTAAATAAACAAATAACCTTAGCTTAAGTGAAAGAACAAGTTAAAAATCTGAAGGATAATAAAGCCCCAGGGTTAGATGGGATAATCCCAGGGATATATACAATTCTTCCAGAGCACAAAATAAAATTATTATTAAACACATTTTCCATGGTTAAACAAGACTTAATTTTCCCTCCCTCGTGGAAGTACTCAATAATTTCCCCCCATTCTGAACAAGGTAAGGACCCCCAACTATGTGCATCCTATAGACCCATATAATTTTTAAATATTAATTATAAAATTTTCATGTCTATCCTGGCCAAACGACTAAAGAATATATTACCCAGTCTAATACACTTTGATCAAACTGGCTTTATCGTACATAGAAAAGTGCACAACAATATTATTAAGCTACTATCTCTAATAGACATTGGAAACAAAACCAAGAAACAATTAACTATTATTAGTCTGGATATTGATAAGGCATTCGATTCCCTTAGCTGGTCATACTTACAAAAAATCTTTAAAGAATTTAACTTTACTTCAGATTTCACTAAACTGATATTAAATATTTATAGTGATTATAAAGCATTTAAGATTGGTTCATGTCTATCATCCCCAGTAAAAATTCATAACGGAACTACACAAGGTTGCCCTCTATCCCCATTATTTTTTGCTTTATCAGTGGAACCTTTTGCTTCATTTATTAGAAATAACCCAAATATCAAAGGATTTCAAGTTAATGAGGGATACTGTCCAAAAGTTCAGCTTTTTGCTGACAATATTCTACTAACATCCAGTGACATAGAAGGCTCTTTACAACATATCATGAATGCCATAACTCTATTTGAAAAAATCTGAGGGATCAATTTTAATCAAAATAAAACCAAAACACTTTTAATCAATAAGAAAATAAATAGCAATTTGCAAAAATACAATACATTCAACTGGGAAAATGATAAGATAGGTTATCTAGGAATACGTATTAAGAATAAGTAGAATGAGACTATTAAATTTAACTTCACTAAACTGCACGCTATTATCAGTGACTTGACTAAAAAGTGGAACAAAATGTTTTTCACCATGGAAGACAGACTTACATTAATAAAAATTATTTTGCCCAAAATTTTATTTTACATACAATCATTGATTTTACCTCCTCCTAAGAAATTCTTTAAACAAACAGATTCCCTATTACTAACTTTTCTATGGTTCCCAAAGAAACCAAGAATAACTTATAAATGGCATGTTAGGGCCTGGGACAGTAATGGGATTGGCTTTCCCAACATAGAATTATATTCCAAATCTGTTATTATTAACATAATACTACACTGGATTTCATCCATATACACCTCTAGCTGGAAACAACTACATGAAATACATATAACTTCCTCTGAGAACTCAGAAACCCAGTTTAAGGAAACCTTTGGAATTAACAAAATATTTTGGATACTCTGTGAATATTACTTATATAATAATAAATTTAGCCACTTCTCACATGGTTTGTTTGTTTGTGTCTTTCGGCTTTTCCCGGTTAGGGGTCGCCACAGCGGAACTCCGGTCCGCTAATGATTGGCAGTTGATTTTTACATACCCGCTTGCCAGGCCTGATGCACAACCTTCAACGAAGGTACGCCCATTCACGCATGTCTCCATGCAGAAGATGCTCTAGCTGAGAATCGAACCGGACATGGTATAAACCATATATTTTATATTTTCAAAAATATAATCGACAACAATTATAGTTTAAAGAACACCTTTTTCATTACACTTCCCATAGCGTATACACCAGATTGCCTAGATACCTTCAATATCAATCAGATGCGGAATCTTAAAGAGAACAATCTAAAGTTTTGGCACCAGTTTATAGACAATAAGAACATCCAACCAATGAACTTTCTCTTAGCCAGATATAATGTCTGTCAAGATAATTGGCTCTGTATTCAATCTTTAAGACAGTTTGTTGAAAATAAAGTGAGTGTCAATAAATCTGGAAACTGATATTATACCAAGATTGATACAACTATTCATATGCTGTAGTTTGATGAACATTGAACATAAATTGAGCATATCACCTGTATATAAAATCCTACGAGAAGACTTGATTACTTTCGACCAAGCTTTTTGGAATTACTCCATACAGATTAAAAGTGAACCTTTATCTAACGATAATAAGAAACAGTTATTAAATTCAATAAAAAAACACTTCATCATCTTTATATTGGTGATTATATACCTGGATATTTATTCATAGAAGCTTTTACACTCCACACAGAATTGACCTTATAACCAAGAGTAACGAAAGCAAATGCTGGAGGTGTGGTGATATTCTTGAAGCCAAATGGGTTCATATGTTCATCGAATATAGAACTCTCAGTACTGGAGTTATTGTAGACATTTTGCAAAAGCCTTGTGGTCTGATAACTGTCAAATTACTAGCTCTTTGATATTATTCAATGTCCCTACCCTAAGTGTAATTCCTAGACATCAGTTACCTGTTCTTTGGTTAATTCTAGCTATTGCTCAAAAAATAATTACACTGAACTGGAAAAATAAGCAAGATCTTATGTTTACTAGTTTATTTCAATAGCAAACTCTGTATGTAAAAAAGAAATGCAAACTATTTATCAGAGATCATGAAATGTAACACACAAAAGACTTGCTTGCCAAAACTTGGAGAGACTGTTTGATAAATATTGATTACCTTTCTTGAATAAAACAAATGTTTATCATGGATGTTTGTATACAGTGTAAATAGTTATTATGTTTTATAGTGTTTATTTTTAATACTTTATGTACATGTTTATTAACAACATTTAATAAAAAATGTTTTTGGAAAAAAGTGTGGCTAAGCAATTCTGTCTGTGCTACTTGGTTATAGAAATATTTAGAAAAAGATTAACTTTTTGACAATTATAAATAAATATTACATGAATAACAGTTATTGTATCTTTACCTGCATTAGACAGAGGTCAAATATCAATACAGTTGTGTTTACCATTGTGTAAGCTTTAAGATGAAATATTTTAATACTTTGTGTACATCATTCTTTTGGAATTATTAAGGCAAATATGAATAAGCACTATTTGATACCTAGAGGTGTTAGTAGGATGTAACAGCAGAAACACATGGAGGTGTCTTTCGGCTGTATTGCATTCACACAGTAAATGGCTCAGCAAAATATATGGTGATAATGTGAACTCATAACATTAATTTCCTAATTGCTAGCTCTGAGGTATCTGTCAATATGATATTTAGCAGGGTCTTACCTTTGGTCAAATCCAATAGTGGGGTAAGGTGTGATAGCAAATTTGGGATAAACTTATAGTAGTAATTACTGAATCTTAGGAAAGCCTTGATCTGTCTCTTGCCACTAGAAGTAAACTAGGTATAAATCCCTATGTCACAAGATGGGTTGCCAACTGGCTCACTGACAGAACCCACACTGTGAAAGTAGCAGACTCCAAATCCGACATCAGACCAGTAACAAGTGGAGTACCACAGGGTTCAGTCCTGGGTCCTCTCCTGTTTGGTATCTACTTCTCAGAAGTACAGGCTAACACAGAAAGTCTTTGGCTAACGAAGTTCACAGATGACTGCAAACTAGGAGCCATAATCGAAACTCCTAACGATGTGGACATCCTACAAAAGGGCCTCACTGAGACAGATGCCTGGTGTTAAAGCCATGGTCTCAAGCTCAATGCTAAAAAGTGCATTGTCATCCCCTTTGGTAAAAACTCTGTACCCATGATCTACAACATAGGCGGTATTATACTTAACACCAAAAGTGTGATAAGAGACCTTGGGACACAGGTGGACAGTAGTCTCTCCTTTGATAATCACATCGCCACAGTAGTCAGGAAATCCTTCTACATGGCACACCTCATCACAAAAGGTTTCTCATCCAGAAAAAAAGCGGTCGTTGTTCCCCTCTACTCATCACTCATTAGACCCATTATAGAGTACAACGCCCCTTTTGGTATGTACCTCACAAGACATCTACAGCAACTGGAAAGGCCGCAGAAATACCTCACAAAGAGGATTACCGGCCTCAAACAGATGCCCTATGCAGACCATCTCAAAAAACTCCAGCTTTACTCTGTCGCATATCGCCTATTCAGAGGTGATCTCTGCCTAACATACAAAGCTATGTCAAACCCAGAGCTGTTGGACATGCTTCACTTAAAGAAATCCCAAACCCTCCGAGCTACACGCTCTAGGAACCTAAACCTTGTCACCACAATAAACAGAACATGCCGGAGGGATAGATTCTTATCCCAGAGACTTCCCATACTCTGGAATAAACTACCTATCTATATCAAACAAAACTCCTCATTAGCACTCTTCAAGAAAAATCTTGATGATTGGATGGGAAATAGGAAATTCACCCCGGGGTTCACCTCTGTGGCTCTGCTCGACAGTGGCACAGGAAAATAATTTTCTTGTGTGGCAAAAGCCAGGGTACCTTTTTGGCTGGGCTTGTATAGGCCCCAGGGCCGATAGCCTAGTACCTACCTATGAACCTATAAGTAGGCCACTTATATACCACTTCCATTTTACTTGTCTGGGGTTTTAAGATCCCTTTGTATGTTATTTAACCCACATAATGGGCTTCTGACATCCTCAGTATACATTCTGCTGGGATGAATTTAAGTCCAGCCTTATGTAAGGAAAAAAGTATGGCCTGAACATTGTTTGTTTGTTTGTTTGTTTGTTTGTTGACCAGGATAGAGCACAGATCCAACTGGATCATGTTCAGGCTCAGCCCGGGATTGCAACCAGTTAAAAAATGGGTTGCAAGGTAATATAAGAACACAGTTACGAATTAATTTGTTTTATGAAAACAGTTATACAATCAAAGATACAAAAGCAGTTATAAGATCAATCAGTGCAAGGCTAGCAATAGTTTATTTTATTTATTTCTGCCTTTTTTTACTGGGTTTGTTTGACTGGATTTAGTCAAAAAACATTTTCAGCAGAGGCCCAGTGAGAATAGCTCCAACACAATTCAAACATTTTCAAACATACATTTAGCAATATAAACAGGCATTAACTAATATACATTAATAATTACACAAACATTGCTAAGTACATTAAATTCATAGGAAAAAAGAAGAAACTGTTACAATATAAAAGATACTTATACATTAGTAGAATTGTCAGAGAAATAAAAGATCATGTGATTAGTGCTTAGAAATTCATAGAAATTGAGGTGAGGTGTGTTAAGGAACTAGGTAAAGTAGAAAATTTTAATATTATAGTTAAAAGGTAGGGTGTAAAGCAGGTTCAGTGGCAATTAAATATATATGGCTATAATAAGGTTTATATTAGAAGTACAGTGGTGACAATGAAAAATGTCACTAAAGAATGAATATAGCTGTGAAATGCTATCAAAACTATTCAGGCATAGGTGAAGGCTGGTTGTGGGGTATAGGATTCTGAAAGAAGAGAAATGGATTGAAGAAATGGCAAGTTTTAGATAACAGTGGCATTTATCATGGAGATTTACAGGAGAAGATCCATTGATTTGTTAGGTGAAGTTTTAGTTGTGTTTTAAATAAGTCTGCATTCTGAATCGATTTCAGTGTTAGTGGGATATGATTCCATAGTTTAGCTACACTATTTAAATATAGAAAATCACATGCAGTATTAGATAATTTGGTTATAGTGATTAGTGATTTTTCTCTAGAAAGTAAAATTCTATTGGGGAGTAGTGTTGTATTAATTTGTTAAGAGCTGGGCACTTTTATGGCATATAGAGAACTCTGTGTGTTGTAGTTAGCTGTGAAAGAGCTAAGTGATATGGTAGTTATAACCAATTTAATTATTTGATGACAGACAGTGGTGTGTTCTATTGTTATAGGTTACAGCAAATGTGGCCATTGTATCACAACATTACTCATGAATAAACAGTTGTGAGACTCGGAGCTTAGTGAAGATTGGGGCAGCACAGAGGAGAGATGGCAGTAAGGAAGTACATACTATACGTCTTCTGGCTATGTCAGTGAGGTAGGTTTTTCTGATGAGTTTCTTTTGACCGCATGTGAATTTCAGATGGTCAAGTGTGATGACACCCAGTAATTTTGTGTGGTTTACTTGTTTGCTCATGGTGTTGTTGGCAGAGACAACAGTGAATTGCTTCGGCATGGATGTGTTTTGGGGTGAAGAGCAGTAATTTAGTTTTTATAGGGTTTAGAAGTACTTGTGAATTATTAAGCCATGTTTCAGTTCATAAGAAGGATTTTTGTGTAAGGTTTTGAAGTTTAGAGAGAGATATGGCAGAACAGATTAGGGTCAAGTCATCAGAGTGTTGAATAAGGATAGCACTTTTTTGTAGCAGTGTATAGTCCACTGATGAATATGTTGAAACATATGGCGCCTAGTGCTCTGAGAGGTAGCTATGGAACCACTGCAGTGAAGAAATGGTGATACCTAACAATGAGAGTTTATGTAAGAGTTTCTGGTGGGAGACAGTATCAAAGGTTTTGATAAGTCTAGCAAGATGTTAGAGACTAGGCTTCTGGCATTTCTGTGAGTGGTGACAGTATTAACAATTCAGCAAAGTAGTAGTTGTGCTGTGATGAGGATGGAACCCATGATAGCTTGAATACAGAACCTGGTCATCTAGCAGACAGCTGATAAGTTGCTTATGAATACATTTTTCTAATATTTTGATAGGGGTGATAAAATGGCAATCGGCTTATAGTTTGAAAGATCTGTATTAATTCCATTCATGCAGTGGAATAATGAATGATTTTTTTTCCATAGTGAATGGACTTTATCTTCAGGTATGGATCGATTTATCAGAAGTGAAACTGGGATATGCAATAATGTCAGCTGCTATTTTAAGATATTCGCCAGGAGAATTGTTGGGGACAGTTGTAGTAGGCTATCATTTTTTTGATATGTTTTTGATACTATCAGTGAGAACTGTTTGGAAGGTGAAATGAGAAGGAGGTTATTTGACTGAGTAGGTATCTCAGGAGTTTGATTACTCATCCGGTTGATTAATGAGGGTACTGTCTGTACAAAGTGGGCAATGAATTGGTTGGCTGTGGAATAATTTTGTTTCAGTGTATTTGGAGTTGGCTCTGTAGCTTGTTCTGGATTTAACAGTTTATTGACTGAGGCCCAGAACAGTTTTGGATTATTAGTGCGTATGTTTTGGTTAGTTAAGTAGTAGTTTTTCTTACCTTTGGTAATAAGTTGTATTACTAGGTTTCTTAGTTGTCTATATACTAGTAGAGTAGTAGCTGTTTTATTCTTTTGTCCAGATCTTCCATGCTTTTCTCTGTTTCATGAGTTGTTTAGTTGCTATGGATAGCCATGGGGAAGGGTTGGCTTTGACTCTTTTTATTCTGATGGGGGTTAGTGTGTTTAGAACGCCTAAGAAGACTTTGTTGAACTCAGAGACAGCATCATCTATGGAAAGAGTCTTTAGTGATTCCTAGTTAAGGAGATGCAGTATATTAATTAAAGTGTCTTCATGAAAAGTAGTAAGTTTTCTTACCAGGCTGTTATGATGTGATTTGGGGCTGTTGTTTTTGTTACTTTACTTTTATGATTGGTAAGTGATGACTTAGGCTGTCTGACAGAGTTCTGTGAGATAATATTTTAATTGGTGTAGATGTCAGTATCCAACTGAGGGTTGATTCTCTGGTTGTGACTGTTATATCTAACTGGCGTGGTTCCTAGTTGGGAGAACTTGTACAAATGTATATTACTGGTTGGATTTTCAGACTGCATGGTTTGACAGTCTGTATCAACATCAACCAATATTATGGATTTATGAGTGATTTTTGCAGAGGCCCAGCAGAGAATACCTTCCATTGCTTTAGCATTGTTACCTGGGGGTATGTGTAGACTCATGATTGCGATTGTCTTGTGAGTGTTTAGTTTTAGTAAGGCTAGAAGGCTTTCTGAGTTAGAGAAATTTGACTGGGTGTTGGAGAAAAGGGAGATATCTAGTTTATTTATGTTGAAAATAGCAGCCCTACCAGCTTTTTTGCTACCTCTGTCTAAACTGACAAAGGTAATCATTTTTTGTTTCCTGATGGAGCCAGGTTTCTGTAGCAACTAAGATGTCTGGATGTGCAGTGCTATCCATGCAAGCACTTCAGGTATTTTGTTATAAATACTTAATAAGGTGGTGTGGTATACAAGAAGGCCAGGATGGAACTGTGGGCGAGGTGTTAGCAATAAAGTAACTGATGGGGATATGCTGTCTGGTGCCTGTATATGCTGAGTTAGGTCTGGGTTTGGGTGGATGTCACCAATAAATGTTATGGTTATGGAGTTATGATAGCACAGGTAGAAGCATTTTTGCTCAGTTATATGCTTAATACCCAACTTGTGAGTAAATGACTGTTGCTTTGGATATTTATACTTGAACAATAGAATATATGAGTGATGATATACATAGAGTGTGATTGAGAGATGATGTTTAGGAGTATTTTCCTTGAAGGACACAGTTTAAGAGTTTTGTTGGAAATGAAAGAATAATAAAAGTTGGTAGGATATTAAGTGGGCCAGTAGGAGAAGAGGTACTAGTATGAGAAATTATAGGAGAAACATGTTTCTGAAAAGTAGGAAATAGAGGGGCTTGAAATGACAGCGTACAATAATGTAGTTAAGATAGGAAGTAGTGAGTGTTTATTTTGGAAAAGCAGAGTTTGAAATGTACAATAATAGGTAGGTACTGTTGGGAAGGGTTCTGAGTAGGAATGGATATAGTGCAAAGCAGTATGGGAGGGAGAAAGACTATTGGGAATTATGCTAAATGTTACATGGAAGTTGGGTAACAGGTAAATAGAAACAAGAGGGCTTACAAGAAAGTAGTAAAGCTGTTTGGGGAGAGTTAGACAATGGGATTTCATGGGTGAGAGATGTATGTGGGAAGTAAAATGGTAGAGTAAGAGAGAGTGGATGTGAATTGTGAGGCAGGCTAGGGGAGCAAAGTGAAGCACAGCATAGTGGTCTTTCCACCCTTAGGCCAGTTATTACAGAAAGCACTCAATTTATAGCTGGTACTTGGCAATCAACAAGGAGGCACAAAGTTGATCAGGTTTACTTTGATTTACTGAATGAAATTACCAAAAATGCTGCGATGACAAAGTAACTTGCATACACAGTGTAATGTATTGGTCAAGAGAAAGGACAGTGGCCATCTTAGTAAGTGGTCCTTCGATTGCAGGGACTTCTCCTTTTTGCAGGACTGTCACAGTCACTTTCCAGCACAGGGCAGTCATGTGTTCCACTAATTAAAGTTAATACACAGAAAGGCCCTTCATATTAAACTTAGCTAAACTGCATAATGACAATATTCTTAGTGAAATCTTTTGCAGAGGTATGCCTTGTAGCACAGCTCCTGCTAGTTCAGGGTCAAGGACTAATACAAAGATACAAAATTGTAAAACTTACATTATACAATACAGTTACAAATAAGTACATTCAATGACACGCATAGTCAACAAAATTCATTGTGGTTGGTCTTATGGGTTATACAGTTTTATTTGAGTAAACACTCATGTATTTGGTGTGAAAACAGTTTACATGCAAACATTTAAGTAAATGTGGATGCACTTTACATGCACACTTTTAAAGTAGGAAGCTATTTACAATATTTACAAAGTTGAGTCGTGTGATAAGTAGCTATAAGAGATGAAGAGAACTTAAATACATTCATAGAAAATTAGCTAAGGGAGATTATAGAGAGCTTAGGAACCTGAGAGAGAATCCCCTGGGGACAATATACTTGGAATGATTAGGTGGGGTGAAGGCAGATACATTTCCATTTTGTGGACAGATGTTTGAAAAGGTGGGTTTTGAAGTTTTCTGAGTTTGGTACGGTTCTTAGAGAGGAAGGAAGAGAATTCCATTTTTTGCCTAGTGAGATAGAGAGGAGAAGTTGGCCAGCTGGACGTTTGGGTTTGTGGATAGCTACTAGGTTTTGATGTTCAGATCTGAGAGTTCTGTTGGGGGTGTAAGGGAGAAGGATATTTGTTAGAGCTGGACATTTTGTTGGGTGAAATACAAGTCTGTGTGCAGTGGTGATTTGGAGGAAGTCTAAGTAGTTTAGGAGTTCAAGCCAATTTTGGGATCGTAGGGTAAGGCAATGATGGGTAGAAGTTTTGGATTTGGTGGCAAATTTAGAGATTTTAATGTTGCAGTTTTCTAGTTTGGAGGTGATAGAGGAGGACAGGTTAGTTAAGAGAGGGGCTCCATGTAATAACGAAGGAAGTAGATAAGTAGTGGCCAGAGTATGCCTAGTAGAGTATGAGAGAAAGTGATTGTTCCTGTACAGTATACCTAGCTTTTGGTGGGTTTTCTTAATATTTTTTGAATATGGATATCAAATTTGAGCTGTTCGTCAATAGTAATGCCAAGTAGTTTAGCGGAAGGAACCACTTCTATAGGTGGGTTGGTTTGACTAAGGACTTTGAAAGCATTTTTGTCATAGGAGTACGTCTTTGTGGGAGGGAATAGTAGAATATTTGATTTATTTGCATTGAGAGAGAGGTGGGTTTGGCACATCCAGTTTTTGGTTGTAGAAAAAGCAGTTTTGGTTCTGGTCAGCAATTCAGAGAGATTAGAGGCACAGCAGACTAAGGTTGAGTCATCTGCGTATTGAATTATTTCGGCATCAGGAATAGCAGTGTGAAAGCTATTGATGAAGATGTTAAAAAGCATAGGCCCAAGGATGGATCCCTGTGGTACGCCAGTTGGGGTAGGTAAGAAGGAAGAGGTGGAGTTCTTCCATTTAACTGCCTGCGATCTGTCTGATGGGTAACTGGAGTACCAGGATAAAGTATATGGTGAGAGATGAAGGTTTGAGAGATGATAGAGAAGGTGTTTGTGGGAAACAGTATCAAAGGCTTTAGACCGAGCAAAACAGTAGAAACTAAGTGTCCTGAATCTCGGGCTTGACTGACAGTTTCAAGGAAAGAGAGTAGAGTGGTTATAGTGCTATGGCCTCAGCAGAAGCCATGTTGGGTAGGTGTAAAAAGATTGTTTTGGGTCAGGAAAGGCATAAGTTGGAGATGGATGCACTTTTCTAGGATTTTGGAGATTGGAGAGAGCAGAGCAATAGGGCAGAAGTTTGAGATGCCGGTGGTTTTTTGCCTCCTTTATGAAGAGGAAGAATATAAGCTGAGTGCCAGAGTTTGGGGATGTATGATTCCTTTATACATCTGTTAATTATGATGCTGATTGGGAGAGCTATACCATCAGCAGCACACTTTAGGAAGGAGGAGGGAATATTGTCAGGAGCATTAGAGCAAGGTTTAAGTCTGGACAGAAGTCTTTTTATAAAGTTAGAAGAGACAGGTTTGAGCTCAAACATAGGGGGGATTTTTAGGGGAGTTAGATGGAGAAGAGTGAGGGGCAGGTGGGTTATTGTTGGGAAAAGTCTTGGTCAGGTCAGAAATACTTTCTATGAAAAATGAGTTAAATTCAGAGCCTAATTCAAGGTCAGATTTGCTTGGGTCACGACAGGGGTTATTCTTGGATCCTGGATTAAGGAGTGAGTTTACTGATTTCCAGAATTGCTTGGGGTTTTTATTGTTATTGGACTGGAGCTTGATATAGTATGCTTTTTTTTGTCCTTGGTGATTAGTTGTTTTGCAAGGTTACGGAGCTGTTTGTATTGGAGGAATGTATTGGGCAGTTTATTGTTTTGGTAAAGCTTCCATAGTTTGTCCCTTTGGTGTATGATTTGTTTTGTATCTTTAGATAGCCGAGAAACTGTATTAGTTTTTATCCTTTTGTATCTTTGAGGGGCTAGGGAGTTTATAGTGTCTAGTAAGACAGAGTTGACGTAGTCTATAGCACTGTCAAGAGGAAGGGTGTTTAGAATTTGCCAGTTCATTTGTTTGAGAAAGTTGTGGGGTTGAAGCTACTGAGGTTGCGAATGTGAATGTATTGATGCTGGTGTGGGGAAGAGCTAGTTAAGCGATGAATGAAAGCTGGGAGGTGGTCACTAATGGTGTCAGGAATTGTGCCAGAGTTGGTTATTTTATTTGGATCTGAGACTAGGATCCAGTCTATAGTGGATCCAGGGGGATTTATTTTGTTAGGTCGGGTGATGGAGAGAAGTATTTGAGTGAATTTATAGAGGTTAATGGATAGGGAGGGAGAGAGGCTATTGACTTTATTTAAGTCAATATTTACATCACCTAGAATGTAGGTTTCATAGTTAACTTCAGTAGAAGCCCATAGGACAATATTTTTGAGGGTAGAAATATTGTTACTGGGTGAGATATATAGGGCTATGATGCAGATATTCTTGTGCTTATTCATTTTTAGTAGTCCAGCAGTCAGTTCAGTGTTCTTGAATTGTGGAATTAGAATTTGGAGGGTAATTAAGGTAAGAATTTTGGAGTAGACTAAGGCTGAGCCACCACCTTTTTTATTTAGTCGGTCATTTCTGAGAGTATGAAATACTGGGGGCAGGATCTCAGAGTCAGAGATGTAGGTTTGAGCCAAGTTTCAGCGATGGCTAAGATGTCTGGTTGGTTATGGCTTAGACAGGCTTGAAATTGGTGAACTTTGTTGTTAAGACTCTGGGCGTTGATAGTGAAGATTTTTAGGGTGTTGTGGGGGGAGGAAGCGGATAAGATGTAGGTATTTCTAGTAAAGGGACTAGGACCAGGGTTGGGATGGATATCTCCAGTTAGGACTAGGTTGTTAAAGAAAATATCCTTTAGCCATTTGGGTTTACAAGGTATCAGTTTAGGTAGATCTAAGATTAGTTTAGGTGTCAGTATCTTAACTGTGGAGGAGAAGATTTTAGGGTGGAATCGGTGCAGAGGGTTAGGCTGAAAAAGCGAGGATGAGATAGAGTGGTAATGTGAGTAAGATTGAAGGTGTAAGTGGATTTGTGTGATGGTTATTTTTGTAGGTAATATTGGACAAGCAATATGAGCTGGCATAGTAAAGGGGAATTAGGAAGACAAGGAGGAGGCAAGGGGTGTGGAGGGTGTGGTGACTTAAGGAAAGCATATCTGAGCAAAGGGAGAAAGGGATGTGTGGAATTGGAGAAGAGGGGATGGCTATGAGGAAGAGAGGGTTTAGAAAGAGATAGAGTTTTTCTAGAAGTATAGGACAGAGGAAGGGACTTTAATTGTTAGGGAGGTAGACAGAGTGAAGAGTTTAAGTAGGAGGCTGTAAGTGGGGAGGAATGATTAGGGAAGAGCTCCTATTGGGTAATTAGGCCAGGAGGGTGGGGAAAGTGAGGAATAAAGCTAAGCGTGCAGGGGGTGGGTGGGAATTGGGGGCAGGGAGGGGAGCAGAGTGAAAGTAGCAAACAGAGCGGGGCCAGCTAGACCTCTAGGGTTTTCGTGAAAACAATCAGTCAACCTCTAGATATTTGCTAGCTCAGGATATGGGTTCAGAATATAATCTGCAGGGCTATGTGTGGGAGTGGGAGGGCAGAGTAAAAATACACTATTCAGGTTTTAGGGTTAGGTTATTAATTGTAGTTTAGAATGCTAGGGCCAACTAGTTTAATTACAAGTAAGAACAAAATAGAGGGAGCCAGATTACTATGGGGGACAGATTTAATGTGCCTTTAGACCCAGGTCAGCAGACTACAGTATATAGGCAATTACAATACAGTTTAAGGTATTAACCTTATCCAATTGTGGTTTGGGCTCCAGGAATTGTTTGTGGGAACAGTTTCAGGAAAGCTGACTTCAGGTAGGCGAGTCTTTGTTAGGGGGGTCTACCTAGGAGAAAAACATACAGTAGGAGTGAGAAACAGATATAGAATGAGAGAAACACACTGTATAGAGCTGTATATAGGAAATTATCAGAACATAGCACTACATTGATAAGCACATTCTAAAACCATCACTTAGTAAGCATTCATCGACTTTACCAGTATGTCAAAAGAATGTTGTACATACTAAAGCTTCAGCAACATAAATTACATACTGTACATACTTGTTTAAATGTCTTACTGTAGAACATAAACTAGAAAAGGCATTTATACTGCACAATGAATACTGTGCTATACTCTGAACACTAGTAAGCATATGCTATTTTTGTATTACATTATGAATCTTCTACAAAATAAAACTAGTAAAGGTACACTATCTTACAATGAGATCTATACATCAGGAATGGGGGGTAGTAGTGGGAAGTTATTTCTGGATGGAACAGAAGACAAAGGAAAGTGTACATGTGGTGATGTTGGGAGGGGGAAGAAGTTGAAAATTGTGTGAGGAAATTTATAAGTGAGTTACTTCTTTCTAAGAAATGGAGGAGGAAGGAGGCATAAAAGGGATGCATATGAAAAGGAACGTTGGAGATGGTGGCAGTACATTTATTTGAACTGTACTTGAGGTCTGGAGTAGTCCAGGTGTGGTAAGAGGTGGCTTGCCCAGTCTTATGAGAAGTTCACTACTTTATCATGGTAGGCTACAGAATACCTGCTCAATGTGCGGTTTAAGGACCTTGTTCGTTAGCCTCTGGAAGGTCATTAATGCTTCATAACACCCAAATGGAATGAGCTTATACAGAAAGAGGTTACTGGGTGAGGAGAATATTATTTCCTCCTTAGCTTCCTTGGCTAACAGAATTTGCCAATATGCTTTTGTTAAATCTAAAGTGGATGGAAATGTTTCACCTACATTATCCACTCAAGGCATAGGGTAGGAATCAGACATGGAAATACTATTCAGCTTTCTGAAGTCATTACAAAATATGATGGTTCCATCAGGTTAGGGAATCAGTATTATTGGACTACTCCATTCACTCTGGGATTTTTCTATAACCATATGTTTGAAAATTTTCTGTAACTCTTTCCCAACTGCTTGCTGTGATACCCAATATGGCTTTAGATTTCACTTTTTTGCCTGTCAGGATTTCATTATTGTGTCAAATTAAATTGATCCTGCTGGATAGCTCCAAGAATATGTCCTTGTTTCTAAGTACAAATTCATTAACTTCTTCATTCTGGATACTGACAAGATTTTACCTATTTTAATTCCAGGAAACTTTATGGAAGCCTTGGCTTCCTCCATGAACATGCTCACCATGGAAACCTCAGTTTCTTTCTTAGGTCACAGGACATTTATGTAGTATAGCTATTCTGGATTCCTTTTTTCCTCTTTTCTCACTTTATAGTTAACCTCAGTTATCTGCTCTATGACTCCAAAAATCCTTTGCCAGTTTTAAAAAATGTAGTGTATTGTGTAGATCCAGCCAGTAAGTAACTGTACTGAGGAGTAAAAGTGAATAATCCACAACAAGAATGATCTAACCGATGAGCGCTTTCGTCTTTATTAGTGTGATACTTCATCAGAGCAAACTAAAAGCCCAAGTCTACAAATAAATACCCATACCCTCATCATATGATGAAAAACATCACTTAAAACATTTAAATTGGAAAGTAAATGATTTTTAAAAATAATTACATAGAAATAATTGAACATTTGAATGCAATCAATTATTAATGTTACAAGTTAATAAAGGATAAAATTATTTCATGTTAAATTAATCCATAAGTAGTGATCCATTCACAGTCTAGCTGAACTAATTTTCAGAACACTTAGAGGTACGATCATATAAGCCAGGGGTTACTATCATTCAGAAGCATCTTCTAGTATAACTATCTGTATTCAATTCTGTCCCCCCCCCCCCACAACACTTGGTGTAATATTTTCTAATATAAAAAAATTTAAACTTACTAAACTTACAATATAATAGAATGTTTGTACAAAGAATTAGTTTCAATATGGTGAAAAATGTAATAGTTGTGTTAGTACAGTCTTTTTCTCAGTGCCTGCTCAGTTTTAACAATGTAAAAAGCTGGGCATTTTTGACAATAGGCAATGTATACAACACCTTTTGGAAAATAATTCTAGTAATCCCTTGCTACTAGATTTGTAATTCTGTCCACAAGTGAAACATTTTCAGCTTTGTACATATAACAATGCTGGTGACAAGTTCCACAGTTATATGTCACAAATTTAGTATGGCTGGACTAAGCACTCTGTTTGTTACTTTCTAGGATAGCCTTAATGTTCTTATGTCTTTTATAAATATACAATGGGGCATCCAGTAAAACACTTAACAATTCTGTAAAGTGTGAAAACTTACCTCAGTGCTTCTCAACAACACATTTAATATCCCTAACATTCTGATCATAGGTCAAAACAAATGCTTCGTCTATGCCTTCCTTTCTTAATCTATTGGTAGGTAAAACTAAGGGAAGTTGGGGAGAGGGCACATCTTCCTTCAAACCCAATATAGATCGAAACCTATACATTCTACCATCTTTGACATCTGATCTAACCTAATTTAACAATTCCTTGAGATAACTATTTCCATGAAAACATTCATTGCAAAAATCTCCATCATCTGATATCATATGGGCAACCTTCACCGTTTGCCCTTTGACAATGCTCCTTTTTTTTTAAATTCCAGATGGTTATTATTATAAAACAAATAAGAATTTGAAAATGTCTTCTTCTGGTGTATGCAAGATTTAAAGCATTTTTTTAACTTTGTCCTTGGATATTTTACCATCCAAGTACGTGATATAACCATCTCTAATAGAATACATAAAGTTTGAAAAAGAAGCAGTATTTTTTATATGTTCCAAAAAACTTTGCTAAATGTGTTACTTTTTCTTTAGAAAATGCGTATATCATCCAAAAACCTGACATAGTACAGCCAGGAAACCTTAAATGGTTAGCAAAAACAAATATATATATATATATTTATTTATTTATATATACATATATATATATATATATATATATATATATATTTATATATATATATATATATATATATGTATATATATTTATATATATATATATATATATATATATAAATATACGTGTGTGTGTGTGTGTGTATATATATATATATATATATATATATATATATATATATATATATATATCAGACCATACTGGCATATATGGGATATGTGAGGACACATGCCACCTCCATTGCCACACCCTACATCTGCTGGTAAAATTCTCCCTGCAAAACTAAATAATTATTAACAAGAATAATCTCCATAAATTCCCTTATTAATCTTGCATCTGCATTACTGATAAAATCACAGTCTACCAAGTCTTTCTCAAACAAATCTAATCCAGTAACATGGGGAATGGAAGTAAATAAATCTACAATATCAACAGTGGCAAAACACAACTCATCGTCATATAAATCATGGGTGATATTCCTTAAAAGATCCCAAGAGTCTTTAATTAAATAATAATGTTGGCTAAAAAACAGCTTACATTTCTTATCATTTTATAGAGCGATAGCGTGGGTTTTGGAGTCATCTTAGCTACAACTGGCCTTAAAGAGGGAGTGCGCACAAATTAGCCTTCAGGACTCCAAAAATGGCTGGAATCAGTCAACAGTCATTACTCAAGTATTCATATACACTCTTACTGATGATCCTTTGTAAAAAATGATCTCTCAGTGTGTAATTTATTTTGGCATATACAATATTAATTTCACACTTGGAAATATTGGAATATCTGTATCTATTAAAATGTCTAATATTTGATCTTCATAATCCAGTGATTCCATAATAACTAATCCCCCATCCTTGTCCAGTCTCATAATCCTTAACGCTTTATTAGAAGCCAATTCAAGCAAGGTGCTTTTCATCCCTACTTAAATTATTATAAGACCATTGTTTATATCGCTCTATAAGTTTAACATCTTTTTCCACCATTTTCTCAAAAATACTCAATGTAGGATGTAAAAGGGGGTTACATGCACTCTTCTTTTTGAAAGAATCAGAATTCTGTGGAAACTGCACATTATTAAATAACAACTGAAAATGCAATTTCCTCAAAAACAATTTGTAATCAATTAAAATATACACAATATTCGCACATTTAGTAGGTACAAGCAAAAAAAAACCCTTTTAAATAATTCAAAATGTTTAACCTCAAGAATCAGGTTATTGTAATTAAAAATATGAAAATTGCCAGGCTGACTTTAACTGAAGAATTGTGAGTTATGGTCTTCCTTCTTTCTTTCTCTTCCTTGGACCTTCTAATAATTCCTTTGTTCATTTTATTGAAATCCCCATGGTGACTTGACCCTTGGTGTCGCACAAGACATTGCGGATGCCTCAAAGGGGGAAATTCTAAAGTGTCTTCAATACTATGACCATCAGTAAAATCAGCCCAGTCAATCTCAAGATTACTGTGATTATACTGATTGTTCTGTATATCATTAAAGCTGTAGTTGACTGCCCCCTCCCAGAACTAAGAATGAGGTATGCCAAATTATTTTGACACTTTTCCATGTCCCTATCAAGCTTTTTCTTCTATCTTTCTTTTCATAATGTCTTCCACTTTAATACACACATTGCTGAAAACCTTGTCATAAGCAGAATTTTGTATTTCAAACATTAAGTCACTAATGATCGACTGGTTTAATTATAAAATGTCACTAATTAAACTACTGATAGTGGTCTCATGGTTCTTAACAATGGATTTCATTAAATCAATTCCAATATTATCAAACAATGTTAGTATTTCATAGTAAAAATCACTCCCTTTGAAAGTTTATAAAGACATAAACATTTGCAAACCCCTCTAACCCATATACACTACTTTAGATATGTGTTTTCTATCTGCAAGGAGAGATATTTAAACAAGTTGGCTTCAAACATACTGATCTCGTCTTGGCAATTTCCCACTTCAGGCTGTTGTTCGTTCACAAAAAAAATGTGTTCTCCCAACCACATTTTAATCTCCATCCCAAAATGGGAATTCATAGCCAAGTTATTGAATTGTCCCAAAGGATCAATAGCGCTTCTCTCCTCGTCAAGGGTGTTACCCAACGACACCTGCAAACCTTTCCACTAAATAAATGCTGCGTCCTGGAATAAACATAGTTGTTCCCAGAGTTAAAACCAAATTGACTGCAAGAAATGCTGAAATTCTGCTGAAATTCTCAAGTCTTTCTCCTTTACTAGACTCAAGGGTACTGGTAACTTGGGACTATTAACTTAGTTAAATCTCCTCGAATTGCTCCTAAATCAGGGCATTCAATGTTGCAATCACTCAATCACTTAACATCAGGTTGCAACAAAACATATCAGCGAGTAACCATTAAACCAAAGCCAAGAATCAAAATACAGCAGCTGAACTCTGATAAAACAAAACGAATAAACTGTTTTTGCCACTTTGCCAGATGCTTGTCCTCTGGTTTAAACTCTTTAAGGTAAACATTTCTGTTATATGCAGTCTGTTGTGCTTCCTGTGCTCTTTTCATGTGCTTCTTTACTATGACTACTCATGCAGGTATTCTATTACACTTTTAAAGTTGGTGTTTTCCTATTTATGTATTTTTTCACTATATCTAGCAGGCCTCAAGTAACTGTAACAGTTCAAAAGCTGTGAACCCAAATGGGTCAATGGATACTTTCCTCACAGCAAAGAGAAAATAGGGAATTACTTGGTCTCAGTTTTTGCTATTGTTTACTACAGCTTTTCTCAAAGTAACTTTACACTTCTGTTACAGTGTTTAACTAGCCTATCTGCCACAGAGTAGTGCCACACTGAGGTCCTCACCTGTTTCACCTTAAAGAACTGGCAAAAATGATGTATTACGTTAATTATGAATGGGGTAACCTGGTTGGTAAGAATTTCTTGTGTTATTTCTACCTTAGAAATAAGCAGTGCTATTTTTTCTATTTTTTTTTTGCTACAGCTTTGGCATTTACTCTGCCATGGTACTGCCTCAGAAAATTTGGTTGCATAGTCAATGATCACCAGCATATACTGGTGGCCTTCTTTGGGCTTCAGATATCCAATAATGTCCACTCAAATGGGATTTATTTTGTAGGTACAGTTATTAAGGGGTCCCCAAATTCTGGGTTAAATGCCACCTTTTGACATTCTGGGCAAGTGGTTCAAAAATGTGTTACTTCTTCTTAATATCTGGCCAATAAAATTTAGCCAGAATCCTAAAGTCAAGTTTTGCCCATCCCACAATGTGACTGTGGTAACTTCATTACAAAAGTTTTGAAAGGATTTGATCTTATTAACTGGCCTAATACTTCTCTTGTTTAGGTCACTCTCTCCAGAAAATCATGTCTTGATTCAAAATAAGGGCATGAAATTATGCTGTTCTTTTCATTTTTTTTCCATTTCCTCTTGTGCTATATTCTGTCTATCCTTGCTCTGTGTCCTGTTCTCAGATGGGTCTTTCTTAACATTAATGAGATCTTCCAGGTATGTATTTCCTTACAGGTCTCATAGGAAGTCCCCATTTGCCCCCTGCCTGGTTAAATGACTTGCTTAGGTCATACACCAGACAAATGAGGGCTAATGGAATCAAATCTTCTACTAAAGGGAACTACAGCTCATAGCTTTAACCCTCTGTGGTAGCTGCCTCAGGGTCTTAATATGAAGTGGATGGTGTTGCCTCTTTTCTCACAACGACAGGTGCAGCTTCTTTCCTGTCATGTAATTTATCCTCTACAAAGACTAAAAAGAGTAGCTCATGGAATTAGTTTTCTTCTGCATGGTGTACTGGCCTTTCCTTGTACCCAATGTTATTCCTACTTGTTTTCAGTGTTACAGCCTCACATAAGTGTCTGTTGTGCTCTAAGCTGTGATATGGCACAGACAGAGCAAGGACCAAGACTCCGCTCAGGTTCACAAGGTCACAAGGTACTACACCTGCTTCTTTTCATGCACATCTTCACCTTGCTACGTTAGTTCTTGTATTGATTTATTTCTGAGCTCCACCATCAGAGGCAGGCACATCAAAACCTACTCCCAAAGCCATAGCATCAAGACAGTCAAAAGTATTGCTGATTATGTCAAAACCTTGTGTCATTTCTGTGGTAAGGGTCTTTCCTAAAGGCTTTCTGCTGCCATATTGAGGGAGGGCTGTTAATTTTTGAAAAACAACTAAGTTCCAATAAAGAACTAGAATTAGGGCAAATGAGGCAGATAATTGGGAGACTTCAAACCCAAAGTGGAAAAGGAGAAAACATCTCTGGCATCTATTCTTTAAAGTTATAGACTTCTTATCTACTGGGGAAGATGGAAATATGTTATGGTGTTTGGGTCTGATGCTGGCCAAAGGATCCACACAGAAATCTGCTCTGGGATGTTTAGTCAGTATGTCATTCCACTCTTTTGCGGGCTTTGTGCAAAGCATATACTTCCCCTGCATGAGAAGGAGCTGAATCTAGATGTTTCCAATCTGAAAAATGCAATTCTTTGGGACAGGTTTCACTCGGAGTGGTGCAAGTTTCCTCATTCTTCTTGTACAAATATTGACTCAGGCATCCCTGATGAAAAAAGAAACAGTGGTAGTAACAGATCAGTCCAACATGGAGCTCATGAGCCTAAGAAGCTCTCCCAAGAGGTGTTTCCAGAAGAAAAACTAAAGAGATGGGAATTCTCATTACCCTTGCTTGTCTCCGAAATAAGAACATCTAGAACCTCCAGATATTCTTTACAGGATAACAGGTTACAAGGATACCCAACATTACGACGGGCTCCATTAGAGGTCACCTTTGTCTCACATAATATATGAGGTGATGAGTAAATTGCAGGAAACATTCGATTCTCAAGTTAAGAGGCCTTGATGTTGCTCAGGACAAGGGTCTTAGACCTTGATGTTTATGACAGTGTGCAGCAGAAGCAGTGTCTGGTCAGGACATGTCTACACAAAACTTGTTGCTGCTGCTATCAAATCATATTCTCTGAGGATGTGCTCCTGCATCTCTGAGGAGAAGTTCCAAAAGACATTAAACAGCAACTACATTGCTAATGTCTGGGCCAACTCTGTGAGACTAACTGTTGAGATAGGAACTATGGAGCTCACCTCAGTCTTAGAAGGTGAATCACACTTGACTCAGGAAGAAGCCAGACGACAAGGTCACTGGGAAACTTGATATATTGTTGTACATGAACTGGCTTGATATGGGCATGCTCCAAATACTCACATATTAGAGTCTAGACAGTAAGTGCAGATATGTCAGGTGCCAGAAAAAAACTCCATTGAGGTGCACCTTCCAAGCTCCTTTAATCTCTGGTCAGAGACAGGAGTGATATAGACTCTCTGGTAGCCAAGGGTAAGTTTGTGACTAGGAGCATGAAATCACATTTTCAGCAGTCTTAGAAGGAGGAGGAATTGGCCCATATTTACACACCAGATCCTCTCTCCCGACCTTCCCTGCACTAAGCCCACTCCACACATCCATCCTACTCAATGAGAGGCAGCCCTGTCAGCCTTGATGTTCTCTCTGTGTTATAAATAGCTGGACTGAACTTCTGGCATTGGTGGCAATGCTTCACATCATTCTACTCGCTCTGGCAGTACAGGTAATGCAAGTGTGGGTTCTGGACACTCATCTACTGACCGCAGGAGCACTTAAAAATGTTATCATTTAGGCATCACAAAGTAATTTATCTTTGATAGGTATTAGATTCAACGTTAAACTACAAATCTGAGAACTCGGGTGTGAGCACTTAGCCTAGCGTAGCCCATAAATGAGCTCTTTATAATGTATGACAGGACTGGTATTTACTTTTGAAGAACAAGCTGTAAAACTGAGGGATCCAACAAAAATATTTTATTTGCTATGTAGATGCACTTTAGAGTGATCTGACAAATGCCAACATCCTGCTAAGAAGACCATGAAACCATTGTATATAAAGCCTATTTGTACAACAGCATTCTCTATATACATATTGAAACTATTCAATCATGCATCATAGGGCTTTAATTATAAATCTTAACACCATGTTATCTAGTTACATCTGTTACATTTTGAGAAGCAGCACTACAAAGTGGACAATTATTCTAGTTGGTTCCCAAAAAGATTTCTATAGATAAAATGCCAACACCCTCCTGATGACTGCAAGATGTGTGCTCATGAAAGCACCATCCCGTACAAGTAAGGTAATGCTTTGTCACATTATGTTACCATCCACATAATCATTCACACTGATCATACTAAGGTCATATTTGTTGTAGTAGCCGGCAGACTCTCTCTTCTGTTTTAAATATGCAACTATAGATGCATGATTAACAAGAAGTTCAAATTTCATCTTCTTTATAACAGCAAATTACACTGCGAGTCTGACTGTAATGCTGGACTGTAGTCTAATTAGTGTATTGTTGACAGTCCAGTGACTTTCCATATTCCTTTACTGCCAAATCACTTTCATCTGTTGAAGCAGTAGAAGAAACTAAATTTGACTCATGATTTTAATGGTTGCTGAAAAACAAGTTTCTTTTTTTTTGGGGGGGGGGGGTGTGATCCTTTAAAAATTCTCTACTTAGTTTACAGCTGACCTGTTAGCACAGTGCACCATCTGAATCATTGAAAGAACTTTGTAAAATATCACTGTGAGCTGCAGAGTTAACAAAACCTGGAGTCAAATTTGAAAATATACTTACTGTAAGCGTCTTTTTTATGAAAGGTGTATTTGGAGCAAGGAGTTCTTCCGCAGTCACTTGTCTTTTCAACACTGTGGGCAAAGTACAAATTATAGTATCACTGAAAAGTGCAACAGACAATTACAATTTTTGCCTAATTCTTTTTTCTCAGTACGAAAAGGCAAAAGCAAAACATATAATTTCAAATGTGATAGAAACCCATATGCTTAGTAAATGTACAGAGGAGCTAGTTAAATTAAACAATCTGTTTTCAATTTAAATATACTTAAATTATGAAACTCAACATAGAAAATATATTTTGCTTATTTAATTAAAAATGTTATATTACTTTCAAAACTGGGGAATCATTAAAAAACAAGGAAGCAAGTAAACCTGTAACAGAACGATGCAATGCATGCTGCCAGCTGAGATGTATGCAGCATGTTTCCAAACCCACCTTCTGACTTAATTTTAATATTACATCATTATTCTGGTTCTCATTTCCAGTGCACATTTACACCAATGCAAATGAAGAATGAGATCGGTAAATATTTATTAATAATGCCAAAAGTGATGCAGTAGTAACCAGAAAGGAAATCATTCCTTAGTGATGTTTAGTAAAGTTAGCATAGTGGGCAGCTTTAGCAGTGGGGAGAAAATGAAAAGCAATCTAAAGTGAGTAAATCTAGACAAACATGGGGAAACATAGCAGGAAATGACCAGCAGTTCTTAAAGGCAGTCAAACAACACGACACAATATGAGTGAACCACATGGATACTAGTATGCACTGTGGCAAAGACCAGTTGAATTATAGGCTGCATGATTGGGGACACTGAGTCAAAGAAATAGATTTAATTCTGCTATGTGCTAAAATGTCACCTGGAGATAGTGTGAGCAGGTCTGGGGGGCCAACAGAGACAAGGGCATCAAGTCTGTGAAAAGCAGACGATAAGGTTGACTAAGATGGCTGGGGGATGGTGGCTTAGAGTTTTAAGAATGGCGAAAGGCATGGTACATACAGTCTGGACTAATGAGGAGATAAAGGCAGATACTGTGAACTGACCACTTCGCTTGGTATAAGGTGAGGAGTAGGTATACAAAACGTTGGATAGCAGTAAAGGGAAAAGACATAGCTGACACTTGGAAAACTGAAGATTCAAGTTAGACTTCAGGAAGTACCTTTTTAACATGAAAGGGGGATACTGAAAAGCTTGCCTGAAACTATGGTAACGTGCAAGTTAACAGTTAGATTCGAGAAAGTGTAGAGAAGGGAGGGAAGAATGTTCACAGGCAGCTACACAGGGGTTAAATGTTGCAGCTGAAAAGACTCAGCAGACCATGAGCTTTCTTCTGTTAGATTATTCTTATATTTATATGCAACATAAGTATACAAAATTATATGAAATGCAAAGAAGAGCTAGGTACTGTCTCTACACATAGAAAATGGAGCTTGGGAAATGAAAGACACAAGATCATAGGCCTAGAAGTGTCTAAGAGCTGACAAGATGAAATGATTGGATTAATAGTACTATAAACAGCACCTTGGTCTCCCCTGAAAAAGAAACCCTAGCCTATTGGGACTAACCCAGTCAACAAAGAATAAAAAAAACTAACAAAGATGTAGAAAATGAGCAAAAATGTCTTGTTATCTCATTGCGTCTTCTGGAAAATAGTGCTAGGGAAGAAATTACACAGTAAGAGGAAAATAATTTTTGCTAGGGCAAAGGGACATTACAGAAGTAATATGAATGGGGATAATGCAGAAGTAATACAACCACCACTGTTAGATATAGTAATAAGAAACTTCAGCAAATTATTTCAAAAGGGGAGAATACAAGACATATAAGGAGAAACTTCAGTAGGGAAGTGACATAGGTTGAAAATGGAGATACACTTTTGGGCTCAGATTATAGCAGAAGGAAGTATACCTGGATGGAGGAAATAATAAAGTATATGATTGCAGGGGGCATTCCTGTACTATCAATTGCTAAAGATGAAAATGGAAGTAATTAAATGGTTTAATCAAAAAAAGGACTGACTGGGAATTATAAAGGGGTTAAATGAACTAAGAAACTGAAGGGGACCTGAGAGAGGCACAGTAGCTAAAATGTACAGGACTCTCCATGAGGAAGATCAGGAGCTAACAGAGTTATATGATAAAAAAGAAAATAAATAGCATCAAGTGGGAGACAATAAGTCATATGCTAGAAAGGATTTGAGAAGGTTGTATGGAAGTGACTACATAAATAATATTTCTATAATCCTGTGAAGGTAACAAAACTGTGTCTGATGGTACAAGGGAATTGCTGGAGATGTGACCATGGAAACGTACAGGACTGGATACACATTTTTTGGAAATGTGAGGAGATTCAGGGCTATAAAAAGGGAATTTAAAGTATGCTTGGCTGCATCTGTTTCTTATTCCCCTTCAGTTTCATTCTTTCAGGCCTTTCCCAGTATCCATCACCCTCGCTTACAACCTCTAGACTATGTCCATACTATGGCTTGGGCCTGAGTGAAACCTAAGAGCCTCCTTGCAGTTGTGCTGTTGATTGCTTCCAACAGGGGATTTTTTTTCATTTATGATCTACCCTTTGAATCCAGCCCTCCCATGCTTTTGCTGTTATGTCCTATGGACCATGCCTCCCTGCAAGGCATGCCTAGATGAATGCCCTTTCCCCCAGGGATGGACAAGCCCAACCCTCATTGCCAGTGCCTCAAATGCCCAAGCTATGGTTAGGTCAATGCCTGCCTTACTGCTCATCATTTGTGACTTTGGGACTCCTTGTTCTATGTGAGGAAGTAGGCTTAATATGCTGAATGTGCTTTATGCCCGTGTGTGTTTTGGAGGTCTTTGAAGTTTAGGCAAGTTAATTAAATTAGGGCTTGATCTCTCTATGCCCCTGCGCTTGCCATATGCTTGGCTGCATCTTAGGAGGGGCTGTAGTGTTAATGGTTGGACTGTACTTCCTGGGGATAAAAGAGAAGGATGAAGGGAAAGCAGCTGTACTGGAATTATAGGTTCATAGGTTCATAGGTAGGTATTAGGCTGTCTGTCCAAAGCCATTTATAAGCCTAGCTGGAATGTGTTGGCTTTTGCCACCCCCTTAGATTAGTTCCCTGTGTCTCTGTCCAGCAGAGCCATTGAAGTGATCCCTGGGGTAAACTTTCTGTTTCCCATCCACTCATCAAGGTTTCTCTTCAAGAGGGTTAGCGAGGAGCTCTGCCTAATGTAGATTGGAATTTTGTTCCAGAGCATGGGAAGTCTCTGGGACAGGAATCTATTCCTCCAGCACATCCTATTTATTGTTGTAGTGAGGTTTAGATCCCTGGAGCGTATGGCTTGAGGGGCTATGGTTTTCTTTAGGTGGAGCATGTCCATCAATTCTGGGTTGGACATGGCCTTGTATGTCAGGCAGAGATCACCCCTGAGTAGGCGGTATGCAACCGAGTACAGCTGGAGTTTCTTCAGTCGAGCTGCATAGCGCATCTGCTTGAGGCCAGTGATCCTCTTGGTGAGGAACTTCTGTGGTCTTTCCAGTTGTTGCAGGTGTTTTGTAAGGTACATCCCAAATGGGGCATTGTACTCTATGATGGGTCTGATGAGTGATGCGTAGAGGGGCCCAATGACCTCTTTCGATCTGGATGCAAACCCTTTTGTGATTAGGTGGGCCACATAGAAGGATTTTCTAACCACTTTGGCAATGTGATTATCAAAGGAGAGGTTACTATCTACTTGGGTCCCCAGATCCCTTATTACGTCTTCCGTATTTAGGGGGCTACCACCTATGTGGTAGTTTGTGGGTACTTTATTTTTTCCAAAGGGGATGACTATGCACTTTTTGGCATTTAGCTTGAGGCCATGGTTTTGACACCAGGTATCTGTCTCAGTGAGGCCCTTTTGGAGGATGTCTGTGTCAGACGGAGAGTTAATTATATCCCCTAGTTTGCAGTTGTCTGCGAACTTGGTCAGCCATAGTCCTCCTGTGCTTGTCTGTACCTCTGAAAAGTATATGCTGAACAGGAAGGGTCCTAGGACTGAGACCTGGGGAATGCCACTTGCAACCAGTTTAGAGTCAAACCTAGCTCCTGCAACTCTTACCATGAGGGTTCTGTCCATGAGCCAGTTGGCAACCCATCTCATGACGTAGGGGTTTATGTTCAGGCTGGTGAGCTTGTCTATAATACCTGAGAGGGGAATGGTATCGAAGGCCTTTGCGAGGTCTAGGTAGGCTGTGTGGACCACCTTTCCCTCGTCTATAGCCTTGGTAACTGTCTCAAAGAAGTCTACCAGGTTTAGGAGACATGATCTGCCCTTAACAAAGCCGAACTGGGTAGCGTCCAGTGTTTGAAGGTTTCCAATGTCTCTGTTAATGAGATCCATGATGATGCGCTCCATAGCTTTGCAGACCAAGCTAGTCAGGCTTATAGGGCGATAGTTCCCGGGGTCTGTTGTGGCTTCACCTTTGTGGAGCGGAATAACCATTGATGTGCACCACTCTGTGGGCACATAGCCTGTGGAGAGGCTGAGTTTAAACAGTGTGTTTAGGTGAGGGGTTAGTTCATCTTTGAGCTCATGTCGGATGCAACCTGGGACACCATCCGGTCCCACTGATGCTGTGTTTTTGGCTTTGGAGAGGGCTGTTTTAACCTGAGTGTCTGTGATTTCAGGGGCACTACATTCTTCTGATATAGTTATGGGCCCTTTTGGGGTGAGAGGGGGGTGAAGTTTGCACTGAACCTGTCTGCCAGGATGTTGGCTATATCGGTCGGTTCAGTGTATTTTGTGCCATTCTGCACTAACTCCGAGAAGATCTGAGAATTGCCACTTAGATTCTTGACATAGCTAAAGAATGCCTTGTGGTTATCTTTGGAGTCCATGGCAATTTTTCTTTTGAAGCTAGCCTTGGATGATTTTATGAGGGAACGTAATTTCTTGCTGATACTGATCAGGGATGTCTTCCCTTCTTGGAATTTTACTCTTTTCTGAACTAGTTTCCTCCTTCTATTGTATAGCTTGTTTATGGCAGGGGTCCACCAGACTGGTTTCCTTTTCTTGGAGGAGTGAGTCTTGGTTTTGTTTGGGATAGCATGATCCATGCATTCTTGTAGGTGCCCGTAGAGTGCATTAGTAAAGGATTTTGCAGCTTGGACAGCATTATCTTTTAGCATGGGGGCTTTGAAACTTTCCACCTTGGTCTTAAGTAACGTGAAGTTTGCTTTTGAAAAGTTTTTCACGGTGGTTTCTTTAACCGGGGGAGGTGGTGGAATGTGGATATCCAGAGTGATTCGTTTATGGTCATATCTAACCAGCGAGGGGTTGACCTCCGGTGTGGAACACCGGTCGCCCATGTTGGTGATGACCAGGTCCAATATGTTGTCACCTCTGGTGGGGGTGTTGACCAATTGATCCAGGGATTTTGAGTTTATGAATTCTAGGAAATGTTGGGCAAGGGAGTTCGTACTTGAGTAGTTCTCCCAGTTAATGTTTGGGTAATTGAGATCACCCAATATCAGGGTATTTGGTAGAACTGTTATGTTTCCCAGTGTTTCCAGGAATGCAGAGTGGGGGTCCTGGGACATGGTGGGTGATCTGTAGCAAGCTATAATTTGAATAGCAGTTTTGCCCATTGTTAGTTCCATGTGGATGATCTCTGAAGCATTGTGCTGTGCCACTAACCTGGAGGTGTGGGTATCCTTGATGAAAATGGATACTCCCCCACCTTTTGTATTTTGGTCTGGCTTTTGTGGCCAAAATGTATGGTATGAGTTGTAGCCTGGTAGTGCTGGAGTGCTCTTTGGAGCCTTAAACCAGATTTCTGTTACTGCACATATATCGATTTTCTCCATACTGAGGAGTGCCTCGAGTGCATGCATTTTGAGGTTTAGACTTCTGGCATTGAGCAGCATTACACTCAGTTTTTTGTTACTTGTGCTATGTACAGCGGTGGGTTTGTCTTTTTAGCCTTGCCTAAAAAAGGCACTATGGGGGTGGCAAGAGCCTTGGCCAGTATTCGAAATCCTAAGGGTGACAGGTGCAAGCCATCTCTAGCAAAGCAGCGTTGCTTGTCGAGCATGTTATCCCAGGCTGACAGACACTGGATCCCCTTTGAATGACACCAGAAGCTTAGCCAATTGTTGAAATTGATAATTTTTTTCTCTATACCGTGGTGTCATTCTTGGTGAGGGCAGGATGCTACTCAGGGTCAGGATCATACCAGCCTGGGCTATGTGATCAGAGAGCACCTCCATGTCTCTTTTCATGTAGTCCAGGGAGGTACAGCTCAGGTCATTCACACCAACATGGACAATGACAGAGTCATATTTGTACTTGTTCTGGAGTGACCTGAGTGCTTGTGTTATGTGGCAGATCCTGGCACCCAAAAGGCAACTAACAGTAACCTTCTCCTTGTTCAGCCTAGTGAGTGGGACGTCAGTGTGCCTGACTACAGAGTCACCTATTACTAGTGTGTTGGATATGTTATTTTGCCTTAAGGGCTGTGATTGTGTGGCACACTGGTTTTGTGTAGTATGTGTTTCATAGTTTGTGTTGGGGGGTGGAGGTTGCTTGGATGTCTGGTTTGGAGGTCTCTGTTGTTTTTGCAGATTTTTATTTAGAGCCTCCGAGTATGTTTTTGTGTATTGATGTGTGTTTTTGCCAGTGCTGGTTTCATAGGTCTATGTGAGACTGGTGGTGTGATGCAAGTAATTCCCTTCTCCTCTTGACTGCCTGATCCAGTCTTGAGTTGAGAGAGCTTAGCCTCCAGTTTGACTGTATAATTGCATCTCTCGCATGTATTAGTGTTTGGTGGAAGGAGGAGAGGGTTGTCTGTGTACATGAGGCAATTGTAGCATTGCCTCAAAATGCCCAGATTCATCAGTTGGACTGGAGAGTACACCTGAAACTGCCCTTTGGACATGCCTGGATAGGTACAGTGAACTGTTTTACTGATTGGCTGGTAAGGTCAAATAGAGAGCCTTGTCCTTCTCTACAGTATAGGAGGGGTCGAGTGCTAAGGTTTATTAGTGCTTGCTATGAGTTTTGGGCAAGTGCCAGGATGAGAAGTGAATGGTTTGAGTGCTTACATTGAAAGTTTGTCTAGTTCCAAGGGAAAAATTGAAGAGTAAACTTTGTGGAGCCGGGAATAGTTATACCCTATCTAACCGACGCTGCCCGGCATGCAAAACCACTCAAATGCGACTTTTATAGCAGGGAAATGAAAGAGATAGAAATTAGCCCAAAATGTCCAATAAACTACTAATTTCTGGGCTGAAACCACTCCTCCAGGGACAGATAGGCTGCTCAAAGCTCCCTCTCTCACACAATGCACAGAAATGGCTATCACACTTGAGTGTGTGGCCTACAACAGTTAAACAGGTAATTTAAACACAAAAACAACTTTGTTAAAGTGCAGGCAGTACAGTAAGTACAATATGTAGCTGAAACAAGCTTTTTAAGTCACAGAAACTCTTTAAAATCGGTGTTTTAGGTGGAATTAGCTAAAGGCAGCAAGAAAATGCAGAAAAATGATGCTTAATCCCTCCAAAGTCTCTCTTTTGTCTCTCTGCTGCTGTAGAACTCTGCAGGGCACCAGGCAGGAGCTTGCTGAGCTGTATACTAGCACAAAAACCTTGCAAATGCAGGTTTTATATCAGGGAAATGAAAGAGATAGAAATTAGCCCAAAATGGCCAATAAACTACTAATTTCTGGGCTGAAACCACTCCTCCAGGGACAGATAGGCTGCTCAAAGCTCCCTCTCTCACAGTGAACAGAGAATCTTCCTTCTATCTAAGTAAGGTATGGGCAAACACAGAAACTTATAACACAGCCCTGAATTCAGTACTAACCTGAAAACTGGACTAAACTAGCTTAGAAAGGCGGGAAAACAAGTATTTTTTTTTGTTTTTTTGTTTTATTTTCAGAAAATAAAGCAGATACAATAAAAAAAGCACTTTAAATGCACAGAAATGGCTATCACACTTGAGTGTGTAGCCTACAACAGTTAAACAGGTAATTTAAATACAAAAACGACTTTGTTAAAGTGCAGGCAGTAAAATAAGTACAATATGTAGCTGAAACAATCTTTTTAAATAACAGAAACTCTAGAAAATTGGTGTTTTAGTTGGAATTAGCTACAGGCAGCAAGAAAATGCAGAAAAATGATACTTAATCACTCCAAAGTCTCTCTTTTGTCTCTCTGCTGCTGTAGAACTCTGCAGGTCACCAGGCAGGAGCTTGCTTAGCTGTATACTAACATGGATAATGTTACTCGTGGCAAAAAAGGTAATAATATGGGAAAGAATGATAAACCTACCGTACAAGAGCTAGTGGAACTGATAGATAAAACAAGAGAGGAGGAGGAAGAGGGTTTAATAAAGGAGACAAAACAACAATTCATCAATAGATGGCTACCATAGCTACAGTACTTAGAACAGCAGGATAAGAACAAAAGGGAGACGGGGAACTACTGGGTAAAAGAGGTTCTCTTCTGCCGCCACGTCTTCTTTACCCTCCTCATGTAGTATCTGCTAATTGTTAAATATTGGAGGTTATAGGTGTTAAATATGTTAAGTGAAGCAGTTATGAAATAGTTCATATTATAGTGTAAATGAGTTAGCTGAAATGTTATGGATGACAGATGTAATTTTTATAAAATGGAAAAGGGAGAGTGCTAGTTAATGGGAGATATACAGAAATACATGAAAAGGGTTTGGAGAGAAAAGATTTCTATAAAAAACAGTTTAAGGTTGATAATGCATGTATTAGTAAGAATTCAGTTTAATAAACAGACAGAAGATGAACATTCATTAAGGTTAATAATGCATGCATTCTTAAGAATTAAATGTTACAAATAGATGGAAGATGAACATTCATCCCCTGCATGTGGAATGCACAATTTGTAACACTGATGAGAATAATAAAATCACTAAATTTCTCCTTAAGGAGAACTGAAAAAAAAGATACACCAACAATGACTGGAACTGCGCCGATTAGTAAAGATTAGCAGAGAATACTCTGCTACCATCAAAAATAGGTTTGATACCATGAACTTCAACCATGATATGCTATGTGGATATTAGTACTTCAGTTAAAACACTGGTATACCTAGATGTACACTGAAAACAGAAACTTCATCTAGTAGGGCTGACAATTTTATAAAAACTATACTACATATGTGCAACATATATAAGCTATGCATAAATACCTTTGTTAAAAAACAAATTTAACATCTTCCTTACGTGGCTGAATTAGGTAGCTAAAAGCAAACACCAGCAATGCAGCCTAAAGGATATGCACAGAATAGTACAATTTTTAATCTGCATTGGAATCTTACCATTCTACAATTTTAATCTGTGTTTGAATCTTGCAGTCTTCACTTACAGAATGTGCATCATATAAATCACTTAAGCATGTAGTCTGTGTTTAACTCTTACAATGCTTCTTGCAGAGTGTGTGTTGTAGAAATCACATAACTACCTAATTTGTATTTGACTCTTTCAATGTTCACTTGCAGAATGCATTAACTGTGAGCATTGCTTCACCATATAGTGCCTGAAGGACACTCCTGAAAATAGACACTTCTGTCTGGTGGGCCAGATTCCACAAAAAATAACTATTTACTTAACTTTACACAAAATGAATTATACCCTGTGATAAAGGCCAAATGTTTAACAAAATTATTTACTCTGGGGTAAACTTAGGGGCTTCAGTTCCTGGCATTTTTTAAATACTTTGTGGTTTGTCTCACTTTCCCTTATAAGACACCCTGTAATGTTTGCCTGTCTGAAATATTTCTCTTGCAATATTTCATTTTATTCAGTCCCACACTTAATTATCAGCTTATTTCCTTTCAGCCCAAAACCACTATTTTGAAATGCATATAAAAGATCTGATGCTGTTATACCATAAACATGGGCTACAAAAAGTATTTATGTTCAAAGAGCTTGAATTTCCAGTAGTCCTCATATTCATCTAGGAATTTGTTTTAAAACTACTGGTCTATTCATCCCTACAACAAATATCTGCAATAATTCTGTTTAAAGCACAGTCCATGACTCTCACTACCTTTCCTCTCTATGTTACCCAAGCAAACACTCAGGAAAGCAATAACAAATCCAAAAAGGACGGTGCTTTACCTCCACAAATCCCTTGACTGTCTGTTATTAAATCACTGTTCATATCTCCCTTCACAGGAAAGGGTTCACTCTTTAGCAGACTTAGCTCTGCATCTTCATAAAAAATTAGGAGTTACAAAATGCAAGTAATGTACCTGATGTACTGTGTTTATTACTAATGGCCTACTACCTGTCATGAATCTTCAACATCTTCATTTCACTCACCTTCAGTAAAATACTTGTATCTGCATTGACCATCTTCCCGGTCCTCTGCATCAGATAGATTTCACTTGAACTACGTACTTCAATGTATTATCATACAGCAATTCATAGTGCCACTCTCATATTTTGCAAGGAAAGCACATCTACTAAAATTGTTAATAAATGCAGAAGTCAGTAAAAATGCTATGTTTTAATAAGGCTGTTCACATTTACATTGATGCAGTGAGATATGGTTCTTCTCAAAAGGTGTTGGCCTTTCACTGAGTTCTTTTCATTCTTCTTTCTTACTTCTTCCTCCTGTACTTCTTATTCAGTCTCTGAACCTTCACTTCAGAATAAAAGTCCTATGTAATTATCCCAGAAATACGGTATCTCCCTGCATCATTTTATAAATTTGAGCTGACCTTCTTACCTTTCAAGTATTTCCCCTCATATGATGATCATGATTTTTTAAAATTTTTCTTACTCCCAACTCTTTGCCCTCCAAACCTCCCCTTTATTCACTGTGACGTTCCCTCTTCATTGCCCTCTTGGACCTTGACAAGCATCATTATTCTTTCAGCTCTTTTTTTCCGTTTTTTTTCCTGAATCCACCACCTTATTCTCCCATTATCTAAACATCCGTCTGCATCCTTGGGTCTTCCGTCTCCTTGACTATGTTCCTTACTTTTCATTTCCACTGCTTAGTCATTATTGTCTGTTCACCAGTAATTTATCCATCTTTTACAAACAATATGTAGTGAAAACTTTACTCTTTTCAAAACAGCACAAAATATATGTCTTAGTTGGGTTTAAATGCTAGAAACTACCCCAGTTATTGCAACATCTGTGTTGGTTTGCACAAAGCAGCTGGACTCTCTCGCTCCTCTCTCTTCCAATGAAAACATATTAAGAAAAGTAACTAATGTACCTTCTTACGGACTAGAATTTTACCTTGAATTTCTACCCTTGGATCATGTTTTAAATCCTCCAAAATTGGTAACAGCAACTCAGTACTACACTTGAGATTTACCACATTGACACCTTAACTTTTAAAGCATATAAAAATGGTTTCAGTTCTTTTTGTTAACTGTATTCTTTTTAGTTGACCTGAAAATCATCTGTTTTTGATGAATCTCACTGAGTTAGTGCAAGAACATGTGACAGTTGTGGGACCCCAGAGCTGGTATATTTAACTAATGGGATTATGTTTGTGGGGGGAGTGCAGGTGGGATTGCCCCCATGCAAACTAAAAAAAAAAGGATTTTTTTTTAATTTTAACGAGTGTTTGGAATTTTGTGCATTCGACCAAATATGGTCAATGTTTTGTTATTTGTCATTACTTTAGAGTTGTTTGTTGTTTGTCTTTCGGCTTTTCCCAGTTAAAGGTCACCATAGCGGAACTCCGGTCTGCTAATGATTGGCAGTAGATTTTCACGAATGCCGAGGTGCCAGCTCGATGTTCAACCTTCAACGAAGGCACACCCATTTACGCATGTCTTTCGAATGCCCACCCAACTGCGGGGAGGACATGCAGACTCCACACAGAAGGCACTCCCTGCACTCCAGCCGAGAATCGAACGGGAGAACCTCTTGCTGTGAGGCAACAATGCTACCGCTGCACCACCACGGATGTCTCTGTCATTACTTTAGAGTATTGCCTATGTATTCATGAAAACATACATTTGTGCTGCCTGGGCAAAAGGAGTTAAGAGAAACATTCCAAGGGTCTTTAAAATTTATACTAACAGAACATTCTAAAATAATCTAAACATCGGAAGAGTTAAGCTTATGATCATGCATATTTTCAGGCCTGATGTGTACGAAAACCAGAGTATCTTTAGCCTCAAAACTAAGCCTGACCAATGGGATTGTTCTGAAGAGATATATTTACTTGGCCATTCTTGCAAGGTTCGCTGATACCTTATTACATATAACAGTGATCCTGGTAGCTTCTTTCAGTAACTGCTATGCAGCTTGGACTACATTTTTCTTTCTTTGTCTTGCAGCCACCACTCCCCTGTTCTGTCCATCTTCTGCTTGTGCATTTGTATGAGTTGCTGTTTTTCTTCCATTAGGTATTAGGCTGCTATGCCTTTCACTTTACAGGGCCATCCTGGATCCTTAAATCCTTCTACTGATATCCATAACGTTTATCGGCCTTCTGCCTTTTTCTAGATGCTTTTGCCAGTAGACTTCCATTTCTGAAATGCAGTTTTGTCCAACTGTTTCCATCTATTTCAAATCGCCTGCTTCTGCCACATTCTCTACATGCACTGCATCAAATTTTTGAAGCTGGTGAAATTATTTCCTTTCCTACAGTTCTTATATTTTGTCTTCTCTGATCATTGAGAAACATTCACAGCTTAGTGTTAGTATTTCCCTTGAAAGAAGAATTAACATTGGTATGCTCAGAACTAAAGTTGGTATGCTCAGTATCTATATATTTTCAGTTTTGCTTTTTCTTTTCCAAATTTTGAATACGTTTCTTCTGTTTTAGAATTACAAAAAAATGTGAATCTAGGGGAAAATCTAGCCAGCTGGATTTTAAACAATCAGAAAAAGGGTGTTGATGTAACCAACAATTCTTTCTCATCTCTGTTCTTATAGCTAAACAACAAAATATATAAGAATCACATCAACAGTTAGTTTAACAATGATATATGCAGTCTGCAGCAGAAAGCAGATAAAAAAGGTTATCTCTTAAATCATTGTCAAGCAAAGCAATTCATATTACTTAGATTTGTTTGTTTATATCAATTAATTAAAGCAGCACATATGCCTAAAAACAGTCAGGTTTAAAACTCAAGGAGGAGGAAGTCTGAACTTTTTTTAGCATATTTTCAAATGTTTTAGGTTGCTTATCAAAGGAAAAAGAAGCCAATAAAATGATTTTATACACTGTACATCCCTTATGATCTTTTAGACAGACAATACTATCAGTGTTAAAATAAAAAGCATTATCAACACCCTTAGAAGGCTCCAGTATTGCAGTTGCCAGAGGACTTATGCATTTCAAACTTTAGAGGTAACACTTTGACTAGGAGAATTAAAAGAAGTAAAACCTCTTTGTTAAGCTGCATGGCATTAGCAAAGAGAAAGAACATCAACAGGTGCTTTAATAATAATAGATAACTAATACATCTCTGTAGCAACCATCATGGCCATTAATCTGGTTGGAAAAAATCCTGTCTCACATCTAGTTTTGTGTTAGTGGCATAGAAACAGATACATGCAGTTTCCCATTAAAAAAACACTTTATGTATGCATGTATGTATGTATGTGTGTGTATATATATATATATATATATATATATATATATATATATATATATATATATATAAAATATATATATGTGTTTTTGACACAGATCCTGCTTCAACTTTCAACATTAACTTTTTTATAGAACTTAAGCCCTAAGCTCTTTATAAAAAAAGAAGATGCAAAGCAGTAGCAAATTGAATACAGTACCAAAAACATTTCTTCTTGGGCTTTCACTTAAAATTATCAAAGAGAAAGAGTAAACAAACAGCAAATAACTAAATAAAGAAAATGATTTTTCCTTATGCCTTTGAAACCTAAGCAAAAAGGAAACTGTGGACATCTGTGTTCTGGTCGGTATGATATGCTTAACTTCATACACAATCCATTCTGACTGTACTCTGAAAGCTGGTGTTGCAGAAAGTTCTAAGATCATGAGTATGATAGTTAAGTTACCAGATGCACAGCAGTAAACTGGCTTTCAATATTTGTTTGTGTACGTTATGCATAATACTTGCTTACATTATGCAGGAGTTTAAAACTTTACTTCCAGTATTAGAAGTACAGGTCATCACAGCAGGATGACAAAACCACACCTTTAGAACAAATGAAACACTTTTAGAATCCAAAGGAAGGTTATAGCAATGTGGATGAATGCCAGAAAAATGAAAAACAAATGGACAAATACTTGTACACAGTGTTCATGTTTTAATAATGACAAACTGGGATATAGTTAGAGGAAGCAAGCACAAAAGTTATGTGCGTAAAGTGCATGTGCTTGTGTTGATGGGGTTAACAAAACCTCATTTACAGAGGTGAACATGTTGAGGGAGTCTGAAACTATAGAACTGCGGATACTCTGTTACATCCTGCTCAGGTTAAAATTCCTAAATACAATTATTAAAAATGCATTTTATTAATGCCTGTGTTAAGTTGTTTATGATTAAGCACCATGCAGTTAGGCCCCACTACCGCTGCTATCTTTTATGCAAATTTCTCTTCTCTCTCTACTTCTAAATTTGCATTTTCCCTAACTGTATGTTTTGTTTAATGCATTTTCATGGAGAATAAGTCAGAACTTATATTGCTCTTTACTAAGTGATCAATAACATGGTTTGATTTATTATGGTAAACCTTAATGATCTTGCCACTAAGGGAAGCAAATTACTTTGTGTTGAAATGCACTGCATTAAATGTTTTTCTTTCTTTTCATTGGCTTGCTAAGGGAAAATTATTACAATGCACAGAGGTAAATAAAATGGCAAACATGAGAGAAAACTCATTATAATTTAGACCACAAAAAAAAAAAAAAAAAAACAAAAAATCATAGAATGCCATGGATTAAGACCTACTGGACAGTCTCAACTCATCAGTTTAAACCTGATTTGAAACTCACTGATTGTACTTTTCAAAATGACACCTGGTGTGGTTTCTATTTGTACTTCACCATTGACTTGTCTGTGGTGTTCTTCATTTTCTCCATGGCTATGTGACTGCAGAATCAGTACATACATAAAGGGGTAGAGGGGGGAGCTTGACCCTGTTTTACCTAGATGGGTTTTCAACCTGTAAAACCACATGGGGACTCACAGAACGATCAGTTATTTGAAATGCACTGAATTATATAGAATAAATAATTAGCAAAGACAAAAAAGACCATCCTGGGGATTCAGTAAACTCCGTGTAGGCTTCCTGCGAGGCCTACATGAAGTTTATGTATTAGTGCAATGAGCTGCAGCACTAATCGCACATTCATGCTCCTCATTGCACTTACATGAATACAAGGAAAGTTTTGTGGCCAGCAGAAACCATGCACAGCAGCACAAGCACAGAAAGAAGAAGAAACATTCAAGTTTGCCTATGGCAAACCTCCTCAGCGAGATTGTCCAGACAACCACAATGACTACCAGGCTTGAAAATAATGCAAAAACAGTAGTGATAACACAGTAAAGGAAGGTGCACTGACTGCAGTGTACACTAAAACAATTATTTACAGAATGAGACAATGGAAGAGGAGGGTAAATGGCAAGGCCAAATAATAGGAAAAGTACGCTTGTCAGGGAAAGTGTGCTGATAAAAATGTGCATAGACATGAAATATAGGAATGAATAAGTAGAAAGAGGGCATAGTAAATATGGAAATGCCCCCAAGATAGGGAATGTCAATGTATATACACTTCCAAGACAAATCAGTAGCACAACATTATGCACATATGTAGCTAGTGCAGTATGTGCTGCTGTTTACACCCCTGAGCGAGTATATTATAGCAATAACCCACGCCTGGGTGTGGGTAATGCTAAATTTACCCACGGTTGGTGTGGTTTGGTCCCGAGGGCGAAGCCGAGGACCAAACAGCCAACCGTGGGTAAATTACCCACCAGAAGTGGTTATTGCTATTATCATGACATTATTTAAGAAAAGAAACTATTACTTTTCTTAAATAATGGCATAGTATAATGCCTGTTTACTGCCCTTCCGCAGATGTCTGGCATCAGCGGCAGTTCTGATGTACTGCACCTCGCGCAGTACATCAGAGTTGAGCAAAACGGAGAAAGCAAGATCTCCGTTGCTTTTTAATGTTCGCTATGTTAAATGAGTTAAACATAGCGAGGCAGATTAAAGATAAGGAGCGGAGATGTCCGTTGCTTATTTTAAAACTGTCTCGCTATGTTAAACTCATTTAACATAGCGAACACTAAAAGCAACGGAGATCTTGCTTTCTCCGTTAAACACTGTCGCTATGTTAAATGGGTTTAACATAGCGAGACAGCTAAAATAAGCAACGGAGATCTCCGTTGCTTATTTTAAAGCTGTCTCTATGTTAAACCCATTTAACATAGCGAACAATGTTTTAAAAACCGTGCTATACTAATGGAAAAAAGTCCGGGCGACCGGACCTTTTTCCATTAGTATAACTCGATTTACAACGGGCACGCTGGCCAATCAGTGTGCACGTTTTTCGGCAGTCATGGTATAATATGATATAAACACACATGATAGTATATATGTGATGGTCACACAAGATTGCATGTCATTGTAGGTGAATGGTTGTGATACAAACATCAATGACATGCTCACTGGAGCAGACACTTAGCAAGGATGGTATATACAATGGGGGTATGTGCATACTCGGAAGATCTGAAAAATGACTTGCTGCAATATGACTGACATGCCACCATAGCTCTCAACCAATCAGGGACACATAGCAGCAGACTCCTAGAAAAATGTAGAAAGTAAAGGCACAGGCATGGATACTTTTAAAATATTATGACCATTAACCTGCGTCATTAACAGAATATGTGAAAGTAACTTATTATTCATATTCTGCTGTAACAGATGTGTACGACTGTAATGATTATCAGTATTTTATAAGGAGAATTCACCACCCCTTCCCTAAAAGTGACCACTTTTTATAGGGGTTAAGAGGGACAGTGTTAAATCTGTTGTTGAAATCATAGGTATTCCTGGTATGTTGATAGATTTTTGTGACACATGAGCTACAATCCCACCCTCCAAGAATCAAACCCATGCCACCAGTGTTGTCACTGAGCTGTGTATTTACTGGGTTCAACACAGAAAGACGTATCACACATGTATCTAGTAGACCACCTTGAAGGGAAGTCTGCACTTTCAAATTGTAATGGGTATGCATCCCACAGAATAGTCCTGTGTGGCCTAGCAGATGTGTGGGAGCTCACTGTGCCAAATGTGATACACGTGACTAAAGCAACCCTGCCTGACATAGGTATCCACCATACAGATAACATCACAAACACCACACTATTTATCAGTGGATTCCCTACACACAGCTGGGTATTGCATGCATATGTCACATGTAATAGGAATGTATATTGTCTGAAGCATCTGCAATTGATGTGTGAATTAACAGTGATCTGTGACAATCAATGATAAAGCAGTATGTGAGGCAGATGGCAATGCATCAACTATGCCCATGTGCACAGAAATAACAGCAGTGCAAAGGCAAGTGTCAATGATCAAGGAAGATGTCACTGTAATATTGCACACATACTAAAAAATACATGGAGCACACTCTGTAAGTACATGTCAAACCTCAACACATGTGCAGGATGATCACTGTCCCCCTGATATTGCCAGTGAAAATATTATACTGCCATGAAATCCTAATATACATCCATATGTGTTCTTGCAAACTATCAAGTGGTAATACTGATGTGATGTAGTGGTACATCTGTGATGTTGTACAGTCACATTATAGCTGTACCTGGGCTACAACTGGACTTCAAGCTGTAAATCTTCTACAAATAAAACATTGGGTATGAATCACATGTGACACAGTGGAACTTTTCACACAGTCGTACAACTCTACCTACTTCATGTCATTACATCATTTATACATCACATGCCTATATGTTTGTCAGTGGAAATGTGTAGGTGAGGGGACCTATACAATCGTTGTGAATAGTAACACAATAGTGCATACAATGAATTTGCCAAGATTGCAAGTGAATCTCACAATGTCAAGTGTTTGCTTATATAACAGCATTACAACATGTTGATGAACCCAGAAGTATGTGTTCATGCAATCACTATGACATAATATTGCTGTATGTCAGATAACATTTCCAGGTGCTAGGTATACAGATGCACATCTGTGCCATACTGCAGCTGTCAATGTGACGAGAACTGTGCAGAATGTGGATCTACTCCACTATCAGAACACATGTTTAGTAAGGCAACAATATACACAGCATAATCCCATGTCCCCAGCTCTCAGGAGGCATATTACTACAGCTGTTATGGAAGGGACATGTAACCAAATGGCAGCAGCGGGCACCAATACAGTAGTTCATATCCCAAACTGGAATACCCTGTTGAAGGACTGCAGTACATCCACACTGTAGCACAGCACATGTGGGTGACAACAACATTGATGTATGCAATGTTCATAGGGTCACAGGAGATTACTTGGCTAACAGCTAACAGACCATACAAGTCTAGCCACTATTCTTCCATTTAACCCAAATCACTATCTGAAGGTGAAGGAAGATAGTACAGATGTGTACGTACGGGGCATGGGCACCACCCCATGATTAAGTTAGCAATCACACATCTAGTGGTCTGGAGAGGGCTTGCAGAGAGTCAAGGAGGGGCTGTGCTTCACAGGTGTGTATGCATGTTTGAGATTATAACATCCTCAATGTTCCACACAAAGGATGTTATGTGGACAGAGAGAAAAAGGGGATGTTAGATTCAGGGGGCTATGTAAAAGGTTGTTCTTAGTGTGAGTGAAATGAGAAGAGATTAAAAACATCATATAATGACTGTAATATACTACCAGCCCACACACACCAGTTGGCTGAGGTCAGATTTGAACACCATACTTATCTAGGTATACAAGCAAGACTAGTGCCACCACAGAAGTCTAACTTACACTGTGTCAAGAGTGCACTTTATATAAGATGACATCATCACCATAGTTTGAGAAAAAGAGGTTGGGATGAGTGTCTGATGTAGCTTGGACTCACAACCCAGTGTAAATTTGCCTCCAGACTGATAGTTGAAGGAAGAAACATACACACACACACACACACACACACACACACACACACACACACACACACACACACACGCGCACGCACACACACACACACACACACACACACACACACACACACATACATATATGTTGACTGCTGTAAGATTCACCTATCTAGGTTACACAAGCTACAGGACACAGTACTTAGCGTTAGCACCACTGAAGTTTGACTTAAGCACTGTCAGAGTGCACTTTATAGAGAATGACATCAAGAAAGTGTTGCATGTAAGATATACTGTTACGAGACCTGGGTGCAAAACCACGATTTGTGATATGATTGGGTGAGTGCAATTTACAAAACTAGTTATAAATACAATGGCAACCTATGTCAAATAAGCTGTCATGAATGCATATTGTGGATGTGAGACAGACATGTACCTCTTTTTCAAGATGCTGTGTAGATGAGACACACACACACACACACACAGACACACACACAGACACACACACACACACACACACACACACACACACACACACACACACACACACACACTTGTGCTTGGGAAACACCAGTAGTGAAATGATGGAATTATGTGTATTCATATTCAGATGAAGAGATGTCCACATTAATACAAGATACTGACAATATCAATGGAATATGATTAGATATGACCAATGTCCACTGTCACTATAAACCTATACCAAATGTGGCAATGTAGTCAGGCTATGTAATTCTGGAGTCTGTTTCACAATGGGTTAAGTACTGATATATCATTTGCAAGTGTATTGCTGCAGGGCACACATGAATATCAGAAAGTATGTGTTCAGTCAGACACGCATGGCACTGCCCTCCTCTTGTGTTTATGAACGCATTTCCCTGTATTGGAGGATTACAGTCCAGTAACCAGAGTTAGACATGCTATACACCCTTTCGCAAAGTGCATTGCCAAGAAGCTGATTTGAGTGGATGATGGCATAGTATTAGTGCACAAGTGGTTTGAATTTCAGGAATTCAACTTGCACTTGTGAAGTAGCAGTGTCCACTGGCGCTCACTGCCAAACTGTGTGCAAATAGGGGCATACAGTAACTGACCTGATTGAGGTTAACTGCAAAATACATCTGTTTGTTTTTAATATTTTATGTGTCAGACTTGCAAGATATGTTATGGGAGAAATTGCTGGCAGCTAGTACGATGTGCATGCTGTAGTCTCTCTTTGAAATGTTGGGGTCAAAGTTTTAGTATACAAATAACTGTTGGCATTGCCTTCCTTGTTTGCTCGATGGAAGCACTGAGTAAATACCATTTTCTGATTAAGGAAAACATTGAAAAATTGAATGCAGTATACCTTCCTTCACTCAAACGGACTCAGCTATGATGTCCGGTTGTCAGCACTGTGGACAGTACACAGTGCGGAAAATATGTCTGCTGCCTAGCTTTCTCTGTGGTGCAGAGTATAAAAACAGTGAGCTCCTGGCCCGAGCACATGCAAATTAGTTCAAATCTACATGATTCTCTCTCTCTCGCTCTCTCTCTCTCTCTCTTTTTTTTTTTTTTTTACAAATGGTGTCACAATGTGATTGCCTAAGCACATGTGATCAGGACTGCAACTGTGACTATCAGTGACTACAGTAAAGTATGCGTCTTCCCAAACTGCATCAGTAATGCCTACCTCAATACACTTAAAGTAGAGTTGCAGGCCTCACTGTAAATCACAAGTTAATTGTGTGTACAGTTTGCTACAAATGACAAGAGGTGGTACATCTTTCAAAATGACTAGTATGACTCAGCAGATACGCTAATTACTTGTTTAGGCCTAGACATCCTGGAAAGTGTGTGCAGTATGCTTCTTCATGGTAAGGCCAGTTTCCTGAACATTTCATCCATTATCCTACTAACGATGCTATAGTTTATTCTGATAATTCAGAGGAGGTGATGACTGACACAGGGCTGTAGACATAAGAAGTACTGTCCTTGCACATTCATGAACATCCTAATGGTGTTTTGGTATAACATGTCTTCTCAATCAGAATATGTCCAGTTCTGTAGTATGAATTGTATAAGATAAGGATATAGGAGATATACAGTGACAATAATTAATACATCCATATACACCTGTTTGAAGAAGATGCAGAACATCTGAAATAGTGGGAACTGATTTTTGACAGTTATATCAGTTGTGGCACACCTTTCAGTTTATTTGATAGTCAGATGTATCATACTTATGTAGGAGAAGGGGTAGACAGATGGACAGGCAACAGACACACAGGAAAGATACCTCTGAAAGCAGTCCTTAAGTGCATCCCCTTCTGCTGGGTTATAAGCCTTGCCAAGATGCAAACTTACATTTATGCATGTGATCATCTGAACATGACACAAAGGGAATCCTACAGCAGATTTTGAAACTTTGCACACAACATGCGCACTGATAACCTACTGAATCAAGATAATATGTTGGTATTGTCCATCAGCAGAATCATGACAGTATGCAGAAACAATGAGATAAGACACACACACACACACACACACACACACACACACACACACACACACACAAAGATTGGTTGGAGTGAAGGGGTGAATACAAAGAGAGATGGAGATGCACATAATGTTTGGTGTAATGGAACATTCATGGAAAGATTTTTGTTGTGTTCTCATTATTAACCTGCCATGCTGTGTAGCATGAAGTGACTGATATTGTGATAAAGAAGGGTTAGGAGAGGGACAACAGGCGTATGATAAGCACAACAAGGTTAGATAAACATCTCAGAGTTGTGGGGATGGATGTCACTTCAAATACTCCTTTTTTGGCCAGCATTCAATATATCGCCATGAGAACTCATAACTGTGGCAAATGTTAAGATGTGGGTGATTAAAAATATCACTGACATAAAACATCACACTAAGAAATTATTTGAGATGCATCTGGAATTGAATCCTTGATGCTATGGGCAAAAAACAATCTTCAGTCAAGTGATTTATGTCAACACTCCACAAGGAAGTTGCACTTTGTTACATCCATCAGTCTAAGAACTGTCAGAGTAACTGTTTCAAAGGGGTCTATGTTCAGTCATCGAACGGAAAAATTGCCAAACAACATTACATCAAAAATGCCATTCAGCAAAACCCCTCATGTGGGGGGCTGTGCCCCCAACACCTCCCCCCACTAACTGTATATACTAACTCCATGATTGCACTACAGAGGAGAAAAGACAAATTTCCTTATTCCTACTCTAATGCGATCTTACTCGAAAGGCTAGATGAACAGCATGTTTGATGAAATATGCCGTTCGATGATTTTTCAGTTCAATGACTGAACACACACCCACTTCAAAGTAGTGCCTTTATTCTGCATTTTAACTATATGTTTCTGTAGTGCAGTGATTTTAAGCAGTATTGTGCAGAGATAACTGGATTAGTGTGGCCGATGGCAAAAACTCACCAGGTTTTGTCAAAGGACATGAACAGCCATTTACCGCTGTTTGGCATTGGTGCACGATGCCTAACTTCATGCAAATGCAGAGGACAAAAAAGTGAAGGCTTTTTTATGAGACATATCTGGCCACGTGTGTTGTGTTTGATAGGGAGGCAAACAGGGAAGATCAAAGGGGAAGCATACAGGCATTTGCAGGACGGGATTGAGAGAGAACCACAGATATCCACTTCCTCACCACAGTAATGTACACATGCAGACAAAATTTGATGAATTTGGACTGTAACAACAACATGGATGGGTGACAATAATGCAATGATGTTGTATAGCTAACTGGACCAAATTAAGTGTGTCGAGAAGACACATATTCAAAGTGGACAGCTATGTATGTGGCAATTTTGTTTTGTGGGACAGGTGGCCATTTTTTTTTATTTCAAAAAGATTGGAATGTTGGGGAAGGGACCTAGAAATGTGAGGGTCAGCTATGTAGGGTAGGAGAGGAAGCAGGTGCAGATAAACAGAACATACAAGACAGATACAGGGATGGTGATAGACACAAAAAGGTTGGGGGACACTACGATTGGGGATAGGTAGAGGACAGCAGAGGCACATGTCCATCAAGTGTGGAAATAGTGAGAATCTAGTCCTCACCCTCAAAACTGTCATCACCGTTCCCTTCCTCAGATGGCTGTGAGACTGACTGATGTGGGAGTCTTTTTTCGATTTTTAGGAGCACCTTCTCCACTTGGTTGATGCGGGGAACAAGGCCACTCTCTATTAGATCTTGCACCATTCCTGGTAGCTCTTGGCGGGGGGCATAATCACTGCCTTTACCAGTACTCCCAGAGAGTAGCACTGCACCATCAGCCAGGATATTGCTGCTTGATGAGGATGGACCAGGAAGGGTGAACAGATGATAAGAACAATGATATGTCACATTCATGCTTTACTACAATAAATAGCCATTTATTATTATTCTAGCTATAGAGCTTTTACACTTCCTAAAATGACTGTGAATTGTTACAAGTAATCCGTGGAATATGCACATATTCCATAGATACTTTTAAAGATACTACAGACTAAGTTAGTATGGCATTAAAGCCAATATTGATCATAGGATCATAGGATCATTGGAAGTTACTAGCCTATTGACCCTGAGGCCCTTACAAGCCTAGCCAAGAATTTAGCTCATTTCCGACAACTCAGCACCTGATGCCCCTGTCCAAAAGGGACACAGGTGGAATCCCAAGGGTGTATTTTTTTGTTCCCCATCCGGTTATCCAGGATGTGCTTAAAAAGGGTTAATGAGGTACTCTGCCTAACTTGGAGAGGGAGTATAATCCATACAAGGGGGAGTCTCTGGGACACAAGTCTGTCCTGCCAACAAGTCCTATTGATGTCACAGACCAGGTTGAGGTCGTGCGTGTGGGTTACTTGAGTGGAGCCTGACTTGCGGATATGCAGCAGTCCCATCATGGCAGGGTCTGAGATTGCTTTGCATGCCAGAGGTCACCTTTGAGGAGTCTGTATGAGACTGAGTAGATGGACAGGGCCTTTAGCCTATCTGTATGGGGTAGTTGTTTGAGGCCCTGGATTCTCCTGGTGAGGAACCTCAGTGGTCTCTCCAGCTGCTGCATGTGCTTTGTGAGGTACATGCCAAAAGGGGCACTGTACTCAATAATGGATCTTATAAGGGAAGAATACAGGGATGTTATGACCACCTTGTCCCTGGATGAGATACCTTTACTAATGAGATGGGCCATGTAGTAAGCTTTTCGTACAATGGAGGCAATTAGGTGGTCAAAAGTCAGTTTGCTATCAACCTGGGTGCCCAAGTCCCTCATGGCTGATTGCATGCTTAGGGCCTTGTTATTAATATGATATTTGTGGGATGTCACTCTCCCAAAGTGGTTGATGATGCATTTTTTGGCATTCAGTTTGGGGCCATGATTCTGGCACCAGTCATTTGTTTGGGTGAGACCCTCTTGGAGGATGTCCACATCACTAGGGAAATTGATGACAGCACCCAGCTTGCAGTCATCTGCAAACTTGGTCAGCCATAGCCCACTGGTTTTGCCCTGCACCTCAGAAAAGTATATTCCAAACAATAGAGGCCCCAAGACCGATCCCTGGGGTACACCGCTTGTTATGGGTCTACTGCTTGAGGTAGCTTCCCCTATTTTGACTAGGTGGGTTCTAGCAGTGAGCTACTTTGCTATCCATCTGGTAACATATGGATCGATGCCTAGTTGAGGGAGTTTATCTATTATACCTGACTGGGGAAGAGTATTGAAGGCTTTGGCCAGGTCAAGGTAGGTGGTATGCACCATCTTCCCCTCATCCATGGCTTTCGTTACTATCTCAAAGAAGTCAACCAAATTTAAGAGGCATGACCTCCCCTTGATGAAACCAAACTGTGTGGGATCGAGTCTTTGGAGGTTACCAATGTCCTTGTTAATGAGGTCCATGATAATCCCCTCCATGGCCTTGCAGATCAGGCTAGTTTGGCTGAAGTGTCTATAATTTCCTGGATCGGTGGATGCTCTGCCTTTATGCAAAGGGATGACAGTGGCTGTCCTCCATTTGGCTGGGATGAAGCTGGTACTCAGGCTTTGGTTGAAGAGGGTGCCTAATGTGGCTGCAAGTTCCTGCCTGAGTTCATGTAGGATGCAGCCTGGGATGTTATTGGGTCCCATGGAGGCTGTATATTTTGCCTTTTAGAGGGCAGTGATGACTTGCTCCCTAGAGATAAGTGGAGGGGGCAGGTGCTGAGGATGCCCTGATTTACTGATGGGGGGGACAAAGAGGTGAAGTTTTCACTGAACCGGTCTGCCAGCAGGTTGGATATATCTACAGCTTATGTGCATGTGGTGTCCTTGACCACCAGTTCTGAGCAGATCTGAGTACTTCCTTTGAGACTGTGGATATATGTGAAGAAGGCCTCATGATTATCTTTAGTAGATGTTGCATTTCAACTGTAAAAATAATTACTCATAAGGAAATTACTCATAAGTTTGTACTAAGCTAACTGCCCTTGCGAGCTATTTTAAGCTTAGCCAAGTATCCCTTGTGAGACTCAAACCCTGCACCTTGTGTTTGTAAGGCAAATACCTTAACCATTAGGCCACCCTTCCAACCCCTAATAGGGGGTGGCTGGTAAACCAACTACAGGTTCATAGTTACTAGGTATCTCATCCAAAGGAGGACACATTCAGGAGTGCAGCACCATCATCATCCATTAAAGTACATCACAGTATGAGCAATCCATCTACTTACTTGTTGAATGTGAATCTATAGGTTAATAGTGATTAACTGAACCCACATAATCTAAATACACTATCACACTTGCCTAATACAATCACCAGCAGCTACAGCAAAAAGCATGCATGCTTACTGTTACAGTTAAGGTATGCATACTGAAGTGCATGGGTGCCTGCAGGCAGGTGCAGGGGGTGCACTTGCACCCCCTGGATTTTGACTTGCTTGCCGAGAGTCTGTCACATTAGCTTTTTAATTAAAAAAAATATATACTGTTTTTGTTTATACAGGCATTCTTCTTTAAGAACGTTCCAGTCGCACACACCTGTCACGTCATGCATTGTTCCAAAAACAGTCTGGTATTCCTTTCCACCCGCGCACAAATTTTTAAATACAAGATAACATTCTGTTGTGTGTGTATGACAGCAAGTAAACATTTCTTTTTCTTTCATCCTGGGCAGGATTTGTGTAGTTTATTTTGCAGCAGATGACGACCATGCATTGCAGATTTATGCAGGCTATATAAATTGGTGTTAGGAGATCTGTAAGAGATGTGGAATTCTGTGGGAGAGCCATAGTCACAATCTGCAGGCAAGTGTTGAACCCAACAGTGTTATGCTTCTTTGTGCTCATCATTACTTTGGTTCGGGCGACTAAAGGGTGAGTTGCGCTGGCCCGCGGCAGTTGGGACTGTGCCTCGGGCCAGCAAATTAATACTAGAAACCCCTCAGTGAGTTGAGGCTCGTTTTGTCCCACCTGTCTTCAGGTCTTACATTTTGGTTCTTTTTCATTCTGATCCCCCTTGTCTGGGCTTGGGCTATGCTGCAGAGTGGAATTAGGTCCAGAGCTCCAATATGCCAATGGGAAAGAAGTTCACACTTAGCAAGTACATCCCTGTGTCGGCAGCAACGACCTTCCTAGTGGGCTCCACAACGCTTTTCTTTGTTTTTACGTAAGTAACACTGCAGCTGTTCGCTTTAATCACTGAAGTAGTAGTGTAGCTAATGATTGTTTTGACTATTGCATGTATTCACAGCAACAGGAAAGATGCAACAAGATGTGGGTCTGCGTTGCCAGGGCTGGGGAGCGAGCTCCTGTTATGTTGTATTATAGTTAAAAATATTATGCTGTTTCAGGTTAAAGAAACAAGAATGCTTGAAAGTAAAGAGTGGTTAATGAAACAGATGTTACTTTGGTGTAATTAAAATCCTACCCAGGTTAATGAATTCAAGTTATGTGTCTTAGTTGGAATTGGATCTAGACGTCAAGTCCAAACATGTTACACACGAATTGCTGACAACTTTTATTATAAAGCATGCATGACAAAATCACCCATGCACCCATACATCCCTGGGATTCCACCCGTGACCCTGCTGAGCAGGGGCATCGGGTGCTGACTTGTCTAAACATGGGCTAAACTCTTGGCTAGGCATATAAGGGCCTCGGGGCCAATAGCCTAGTAACTTTCTATGATCCTATGATCTATGATCTTATGTTTTGAAACTTCCCTGGAATTTCCATTTATTGATTTCTTTGTCGCTCATTGCATAGCATTTAGGCACCCACATATAACTCACACCAACCGATAAAACAAACTAGGAACCGCAAAAAAACAACAAACTTCTTCCAAAGCAGAGGACTTTATTGGTAACCATTAAAGTCCTCTTTTTTGGAAGAAGTTTGTTGGTTTTTTGTGTACCCATGTATAATTGTTTCATTGTGTGTATAATTCGTTAATAAGTATTGCATTGCATCGCTTAAACCAATTAATTGATTAGGAGTGTGGCTTCTGCATACTGCTGACATAACTTTGCTGCAATGTCTTGGATATTCTGTTCCAGGTGATTGGGACTTCATTATAGATTGCATTGATCATTGGTTAATAACTGAATGTGGGTGTGTATTTATGATATATCTTTGTATATCAGTCTTTCTGCCCTTACATATATGTTTGTGTAATGCAGGTGCAGCATTTTCCTTCTAGCTCTTCAATTCGTTAGTGCAGAATTTCACTATGGTATTTTTATGGTGTTATCTCTCAATTACAGGCAACAATCAATTTCACACAGAAATGCAATTATGCTGACAGATGGAAACAAAAACTAGTTAGTGTTGCACTTGCAGCTGCCCTTTTCTTGTCTTAGCTCCCACTTTTATTTCATCAGCCCCATGCTAAATTACAGCCAGCTGTTTTTCTGGGTGCCATGATCTCTTCCACAAACATGTTGCTCTGACTTGTCACTGTTTATTACTTATTATTCATATTTACATTTATACTTTCAAATCTCAGAGGGCTGCATGTTATTAAGGGTCATGGTGTGAAATATTGTGATGAAACACAGAAAATACATTTCACTTTACATGTATAACACACTGCGCTAGCAATATGCTAGTCGATTGATAGTAATTGTGAAGAGATATAATATTACCATGCATACATTAATATTTCCAAAACCAAGAAACCTACAAACTATTGCATTACATAGTCGAAACCTCAGATAATGTTGAAGAAAACTGCCACTGATATTTTATCTGTAAACTGTTCATCTTAACAGATATTCCGTGATATTTATAGCATTAATTTTTTTAAGACTTCTATAAATAACTCCAAAAATGTGAACTCAGAAAGGAATTTCATGCTCTCATAGGAAACCTCATGTTTGACTAAACAAAGGTGTTCTGACTCTGCATATGTCTAGGTTGTAAAATTTTCCAGCACAGGAAACATTCGTAAAATTTTAGAAAAAAAAACGATACAAATCTCTGTTTAGGTGCATTCTAATATAGTACAGTACTGATGTAAAGGCTGTGGATACACTGACTACTATCAATGTAAAAAAGACTTTTTGCTACTAACACTGCTGTCTGTAACTTTTTAATTGCATTTACCTTTTGGAGTATGTTTGCCTTCGTTTATTTTGTTTTTAACTTAATTTTTCAGAAAGTGGTCTGGAATGTAAAGATGTATGTAGGCTGCTAGAGATGAGACATTCAAGAGCTCAGAGATGTTAATAATTTAAATGTGCTTCACAGTCACTGCAGACCGAGAGGTCATAGCTCTCGTGTGTCCCCATATTGAAGAACATCTCTGATTTTGCCTCGTATTTTTTGGCCTGTCCCTCATAAAACATTATATTTCCTAGTAACCCGTTAAGGATTGCAATCATTAAATAATGCCAGACATTAAGAGTTTCCTACTTCTTATTCTTCAGAAAGTACATGCTGGTGCAAAACTGTTGTTATTTTCACTTTCCAAGGGAATTATAGTTGTTGTTGTTCTTCTTTCGGCTTTTCCCGGTTAGGGGTCGCCACAGCGGAACTCCGGTCCACTAATGATTGTCAGTAGATTTTTTATGGCTGCTGAGGAGCCAGCTCAATGCCGAACCTTCAACAAAGGCACACCCATTCTACACATGTCTTTCAAACACCACTCGACTGCAGGGAGTACATGCAGACTCCACACAGAAGGCACTCCAGCCGAGAATCGAACTGGAGAACCTCTTGCTGTGAGGCAACAACGCTACTGCTGCACCACCTCAGCTCTAAGGGAATTGGAGTGTGTGTGTGTGTGTGTGTGTGTGTGTGTGTGTGTGTGTGTGTGTGTGTGTGTGTGTGTGTGTGTGTGTGTGTGTGTGTGTGTGTGTGTGTGTGCGTGTGTGTGCGTGTGTGTGTGTGTGCGTGTGTGTGTGTGTGTGTGTCTTTTGGCTTTTCCCAGTTAGGGGTCGGCACAGCGGAACTTCGGTCCGTTAATGATTGGCAGTAGAAATATTTTAAAAAAAATGTTCCTGATAGTTAGTCTTTGTCACTTCTTATTTTGGCTTTGTCTGTCATTCTTCAACAAAGCTACTCCTTTTGTGCACTTAGAAATAAATATACTATTTCCACAGGTGGCATGATCACCAGAATTTTATAATTCGTCAAGCAACCACCAGTTCTAAACCCAAACAATCAGAACTAATCAAAAGTATTAATAAACACACAAATACCTACAAGCAACTCATGCAAAATGCAGCTGCATTTATCTATGACTTCAAGCATGCATTCTCTCAGTAACTTCATAGCCTCAGTGGCACAAAATGCAGTTTTGTATAAACCATTATTTCTAATATTGTTTTCTCTCAAAACTTATCAAAAGGAAAACAAGCCATGCTTTACAAAGAAATAAACCCAGAGTGTCTTTCTGCATTGTTGATCTCCCTCCTAAGTTTCTAAACCTGCTTTCTGAGACAGTAACAAAGCCTATTAAAAGATTTGTTAATTAAAGTTTCATGCTCAGCATTTTTCCATAAAACTGAAACTCTACAAAATATGCATATGTTTAGATTCATTACCATCCTGTGTCCTTCTGAAAAGATAGTAGGAAAGATAGAACTTAAGCAACTCTTAAACAGCCTAATGCGTTGATTTGGTAATCAGTTGTGGTACAGAGTTTTAAATCAGTGTTAATAGCACAGCAGGTAGAAAACTTGCATCTTGATGCAGAGAGCTGTAGGTTCTACTCCCACAGCATGTAGATTTGTATTTGAAGGGGGTGGGTGCTGCAGTCCTGAGTATGTTCTCCTTTGGATGAGATGCCTAGTAACTATGAACTTGTTTTTCAGGTTGCCACCCATTCCCTATTGCAATATACCAGCTTACCATTTCTTTTAATGTAACATAGGTAATTTATTCTTCAAGGGCAACAGGCACTGAATTTGTAAATAAAACACTGAAATATAAAGTTGTTTTCTAGCAACAACCTCTTCATTGGTTTCAGATCTCGTTAATGTGGAATTATTCAGATGACTTTTACTTCTGCAGAGATTCTGCACATTGATTGATATTGGTGGATTGCATGACAAGTTTGAGTGGCCCTTTATGGCTGAAATGTTCTGAATTGGGCAGTTTGTCATTATTGGTTCATATGATTTGTTTCATTGCTTAAAGGAAAAATGTTTAGAACTATAAATTTAAAACACACTCTAACAAGTGGAGCTGTATTAGGCAAGGGATATAATTCAATTATTATACAGTGTAATTAATACAATCAGGAAGGTGAATCAAAGAACTTTTGCATGGTTCTAAAAATGTGTGCAAGGAGCCTATGATTTGAAAACAGCCCAAAGGTAAATTTACCTTGCCACTGGCCAGATGCATTTTCTTTGAATGTGGGTTTCATTTCTGTTTCAGTGAATGTGGGTTTCAAAGGTAGAGAAGTTTTAATGCTAAGTCTGTTTTCATTGTAAGACTATTGCTTTGTTTAGGTTTAGTAAATGTCTATCAGTGTTTGTGTTATAACATTTGAAATAAAAAATTAAATCCAAACATCTGTAATCATTGTAGAAGTGAAGCATAAAACAGTATACACACTGAGAAATTTGAACAGTGTCTATGGAAAATAGGGAGAAATAGCCAAGTAATGGGACACTTGAATGGCTGCGTGGCTGGGGCTGCATTGGTGGGGGAGCTGTGTGGGCAGGGTTCTGGGTTTGCACCCCCCTGCAAAAAATCCTGCGGGCTCCCTTGTTGAAGTGCTACTGATATATGGAATCACAATAATTAATACAATCGGAGTCAGTTGTGCTGCAGACATACCCCTTGCCTCTCTGGCTTGTGCCATTCTCTCGGCATGTGCCTCCCTTTTTTCCACAATTTCCTCTACAGCTGTAAAATAGAGAATGGAAGAAGAAGAGACATGAAATCATTATGCATACCAGGCTTGACTACCTGCACCATTCCATATCATTTCAAGTTACTGGATCTGTATACTTAGACAGCTTGGGGGTGTTAGCAGTTCAAAACTCTCCAGCCACTAATCAAGTTGTGCCTTTTTGTGCCTCTGAAGGTCGGTGTAGTTGCTTCTACAGTGCTCCCCAGTGCATAGTATACCAATCACACTAGAGACAGCATTGGCTAGGTTGGTCCAAGCCTCAGCCTTGTACTGAGACACAGTACAGTTCCCCTGCTGCAGCCTCCAGTTGTATTGCTTGACAAAGACTGCAACAAAGATTTTGGACTCCTTCATATCCCACCTCTGTGCCCTGAATTTGGCACCATCATTCCCATCAACTGCCATGTTTGCAGAGGTCTTCCAACAACAGTATCAATGGTTTGGCACCAAATTGTGATCTCGCATTTTAAGACCAGTGTGCAAACACGCATAACCATGCCAACTACATTTGAGTGATGGTAAGCAAATAGAAATATTGCCAAAACAAAGAAGAAGGGAGTTTATGAAACGGCAATGATGATATGAATCTTGGCAATCATCTTTGGCATGTGTGATGCTATACCTGGTCACACTTTGTCTAATGGTCAACATTGAAATGCTCAATGGCTTGGCTTTTCAGCCCTGACTTTAGAGGGATCAGTGGGAAGACTGCGTCACTGCTGAGCCTGTTTGCACAGAGGAAGGCACACCACATTAAAATTTTCACTTTTTTTCTTAAGCAATGAACCACGTATGCACTTAGGTAGGCAACGGGCAAAGGGAAAATGCAACAGCGAGCACAAATTACTTGTGTAAGTACTCATTATGACCCCCCTCACTAGAAATATCTACTGTAGTACTCAAATCCTGCTTGACCTCTGTTTTTTTCTTTTTTAGCTCACCATATTTACACCTTGTACCACACAGACAGTCAGCTAACAGGTGGAATTTCTGCAGTCATTACCATCTATGGTGCAGACTGTTGTGCAATGTTGCTAAGCATGTTTGCACTCTATAAGGCGACTGAAATTAACTTTTTTTCACTTTTTGCTATACCACATGCCGCACGCACACATGGTAAACGAAAAAAATTAAAAATAGAAAAAAGGGAATCAAAGGTTAAATAATTAAACAGCTCTGGATTTGAACAATCATACTATTGCACTTACAGAACACAGTTGTAGTGGGTCATCTCTCTTTGCCACTGACTCAGCTTTGCAATAGTAATCAAATAATGTGTATACAAGCAATTCACATTTCATATCCTGTGTTACATATTTCATACAGTTGGACATTCTCAGTTGATCATACATATGTAGATAATATTTTCAGTGGAATGAGTGATCACACAATATTTATGAATATGTTTGCAAAACTGCAGTTCTGTCCTGTCTTTGTATTTTGGGAATTCTTCACTTATCTTTGCTTTATTACTAGACATGCAATCTCCAGTGCATATTCTCTTATTTTTCTTTCAAGGTTTGATACAAATACATGACAGTGAACAACAGTTTTCAGCAAAGGCAGCAAACTGTGCTATTATGCCTAAGAAATATACACGTGGGGGGTCTTATTTTGTTTAAAATCTCATTGCAGTTAGTTTCACACTTTGTAAGTGTGTCCTCATTGACACACCCACTTCAGGGAAGGGTGTAAGTTACCGTGTTTTGCTTCAGTCAGAGTAATCATTTACACTTGCAAGTTATTAGCACCTAACAATGATGTGGAGGCTACACTATGCTTAGGTCTGCTACACAAAGTCAGAAGTTTGGAATTCAGCACTTCTAATGAGCTCACACCTATATTCACACTGTTCAGAGGGCGGAATATACACTACAAAAAGGCAACTGTGTCGCTAGGGAAATTGAAAGTGAGGAGACTGTTTTCAGTCATGCTTACTGCTCCATTTATGAGAATGGAGGGATAAGTAAACTTTGGACTGCATTTTCTATAGTGGGTAATTTAGTTGCATGGGGCAGGTTAACTGCATAAGTATATATTACAGATGCTGGTTATATCAGATATTGATGGCATTGCTGGACAACTCACACACATCATTCTTAGGTACAAGTACCAGTTATGCAGGTATCTGCCATTCATTCATATTCTTACACATGTATTTTATTATTACAGGCGCTACGCTTAACTTGACAGTCCTGCAGTTACAACTGTTGTCATTCAGAGCTGACTTTGTCTGATGCTAGCAGTACACAGCCATTACACAGCCATTAAATGACCAAAACAAAAGTGAACAAATGCTATTCTGGTTCAGCAAAATTTCTCATTTCTTATCCTTGCAGAGTATTAGACTTATAGTAAAGGTGTCCTCCTCCCACAATTGGAATATGCCCTCTCCCATTACTCTCCACATCTAAACAGTGTCTAATGCAACTCCAAACCATCACAAATAACATATGCAGATTTATTTCTCTCTCTCCCTGAAGAGAAGCTACTGTGACACCCTGTCCAAAGCCAATGACTTCCCTTCTCATGAGGAATTACCCTCCTGCTAGGCTATATGACCTTCAGATTTACTACTCTAGAGTCTTTTTCCATCTTCTAAAATCCTTCAAATATTCCAAAAGATTAGCACAACCATCCTTATACACAGTAGCATAGGCTACCTGTGTCTAACTTTTTGAGGCATGAAGGACCCAGTCCTATATGACGTCCTATTTTATTGCAAAACAAGTGCCTCTACAATTACCTGCACTAGGGACCTAAAACTACACCAAAATATAAATAAGACTTTTTGGATGGACAGGTTTGTAACACAGTGTATTCTCAGCTAAGTTGCCACTACAGGTTAAAATAGTACTCTGGCTACCTCTAAGGATTGTCTTGATGGCTAGAGCGATAAGATACAATTTTACATCAGGGTTATGATGTAAACCCCTGTTCGATTTGGGAAGTATGTAGTATTAATTGCTTGACAAGAGTGGCAAGTGTGTCTCCTTAAAGGTATATATGGCTAGCCATCTTATGGTTCCTATGATCACTTGCCAAGTATTACTCCTACATTCCAATGTTCTACTCTCCAAGGCAACTGCCATATAGTCTCAGATCTCTTTTCACCCCCACCCCAATCTCCTAGTACCACACAGCAAGCTAAAGCAGTCAGATCATGTCTTCTCAGTTTTGGGCCTCCAAACCTGGAAACTCCATCCCAAACAAGTAAGTGACACTCTCTCCTTTCCTACTTTTGGGAAAAATCTTAAGCCTTACTGCAACATACAAGCAAAGTGTAAATGCTTCAACAAAGACAACATCATTGGATGTCTACACTCCAAACACCAGAATGATACTCATAACCACTATCCTTGCTATGAGTCTCACATCTGAGGGTACATACTGTCTGTATCGCACAAATCTAGCTTCTCTTAGCACCTGAAATATCTTTATATATACTATGCAGATGCTTTTCATACCTATTAATTATTGCACCCATGCTGAACCTAAATATAGTTCATTAGGACCAGTGCTCTACCCTAGTTAATAAATGTATAAATAAAATAAAATAAATTGCACGTTAACCTTCTAGTGAAAAGTAATTCACTAATGGGTTTCCTTTGGATCAGTCAACCACCCATGTGAACAAGCAAACAAACAAACAATATGTAAATAAATTAGTTTAAGTGACAGTCCTCCTGTATTACTGAATATCATAAACATTTTTTAATTGGACTGAGTTTCACAATTCAGCATAGTCATTCAAGGTTTTATAGTTCTGCATTGATGACTCTTTTGATTATAGTATTTTCAAAGGTGTTGAAGTCCTGGACTCTTAGACTTCTTTAGGGAATGATAGCAGAGGCAACTTCAGAGAGACAGAACAGATCCATCCCAGGCTTGGGTGAAGATTCTCAGCATGGTGAGCCAGTGCGACTCATGGGTGAAATCTCCCTTGTATGGATGTTTACTCTCTTATAGGAAGGTGTCCAGACAGCTTTATTATCAACTACGACTATTTGGTGGTGCATGTTCTCCTGTGACTCATTAGAGGGCACACTATTTTAACACGAGGCCAGTCCTCAATAAAAAGGGTATTATGCCCACTCTGCTGGCATAGAGGGTAAAGTCTTGACTATGGCTCAGATGGCTTGGGTTCAGTTAGTGACTCTACAGAATGTCAGGGAGGGACAGATGTGTCTAGCTTGGATAGGCGGACACTCATCGATAATGTGCCTTAAGTGGAATTGTTGTCCAAAGAGGGGAGTTGTCTTTGGACACAGTTGATTAGTGTGGGAGGTGGAAAAGGACTAGACAAAGTATATAAATGAACCCCCTCCCCATGGAAGCACAGATGGTCCAAGCCCCCAGGACACCTTAGTATCCACAACTGGCCCCAGCAATACTGCAATAGTCAGAGTGGATAGAAGGGTGGCTGTTAGACCTGTAGTGTCTGTTTACAGGCAACCTCAGGGTTTGCAACCATAGCAGTGTTCAAGCCAAAGATGCTATGAGGGATTCCACTGACAGGGCCACCAGAAGTCAGCCTTTCAGAAATTGAAGTACATGGATGTTCTTCTCCTTAAAGGCCTCCACCACAATGGTTAACACACTGATAAACACTCTGAATAAAAAGGAGTGACAAAACAGTGACATTATGCCTTGAAAGTGCCCCTCCCTCACAGCGAATCAAAATATCCTCCTGTATGAATATTAGTCACTCATGTACAGGAAAACATCCATCATGCTCAGTGACACCATCCAGACATCCTGTGGCAGAATGAAAATGACCACCAAGAGAATCGTTACCTGGTACTTCACATAGTTAAACTGCTTGTTGAAGCTGTGGAAATCCAAAAGTGGATGGAGGTCTTCTATCCCCATCTCAACAATTAAGTGCAGGTGTATAACTCTGGGCCTCTCTCTGAAGAATGCATATCCCCATATCAAAATAGCAGAACTGTTCTCCTCTGGATCTTAGCTGACAACTCGGGGGGGGGGGGGCACTTGAAGGCTTCCTTTATATGAAAAGAACATTTTTCTTGTCTATGTCACAAGTGATAATTCAATAAAGGTGTGGTTAAAAATTTTTCTTCCTAAAAAAAAAAAAATAAAAAATAAAAACATGGTGACATCTGGATATCTGGAAGAAGTAGAAATGAATCAGCCAGGATGGCTTTCTAAGATCACTATTGAGAGAGGAGAACACGAGCCATACCATTTCACATGGACATGGTCTGCTCATGATTCCTGAACCATATCTGTACCGCCAAATTTACAGTAAGTCACGTAGAAGCCCACTGAAGAAGCAGTGCTAAATGTCTTTGTGGGTTACTAGTCTGACCTGATTAAAAAATACAAATGAGCAAACAAATAAGGGTCTTAAAATATCCTAACTGATCCTAGAATCAGGGAGGTCTACTGGTTCTCCAAAGTCTGGTCTACAAGAAGATAAAAACCTTACAAGGTTCGACAGGTAGCTGAGGGTCCCAAGCCCCAACAAGGAAGCAGAATTTCCCCAAAGTTCTTACTATCTAGTAAAACAGAAAGATGCCATGATCTGTAGAACATATGTTGGACGAGAAGAATCACAAAGAAGTCCATCCTAGGATGCTCATATAGGCTGTCACAACACTCATCAGGAGGCTTACAGATGGCATCTGCCCTCCTGACAGCTGAGTTAACAAGAGTACAGATGCTTCAAAGATCCAAGGTAGCAACATTTAGGATTTGTTCCGTGAGGGAATAATCCATGGATCCTTATCCTCCTTACTTAGATAATAATTTAGGTGTTTTTTGGGAAGATGGTAGAGGAACATCAGTCCACTGATGATTTCATCGACTTAGGAGGCGTACTGAGTGTTCACCTGCAGAACTGCAGGGATGGATTCAATATCCTTATCAATATCGCAGATAAGGCCATCTGCTCCTCGCAGTCTCCCTAACTAGGACAGAGAAAGGAAGGAGGATGCTCTCTTGGTTTGGCTGCCAAGTGGGTCAGCTAGCACTCAATAGGTGATTCAGAGGATGAACACTTGACTGACAGACCGAAGATCAGGCAATAGGGCTCAAGCTGTAAGGGAAATGCCTATTACAGGCATCATTAGGACAATACAGACCAATATTAGCTCATACTCCCAGAAGGTAGGTTTCTCTGCATATGAGGACAGGTACCGCAAGATAACAAAGACCTAACCAATAGCAGCGACTGCCTTCTGGGACCTCCAGGTTCAGGATGGCCTAAGGTGCATTCCTCAGTCTCAGGCAGTAAGTCCTGTTAAATTCAGAGAAAACTTCTTAGTAAGAAATGTGACCACTGAGCATGTGTTAAGATACTTCAGAGAATGCTCTATGTCAGCCACCTCTGGGCTAATCATGCTCTGGATGCTTGACCATGAGGAGGCAATGCAGCCATACTAGAGTGCTTCCTACAAAGTAGTTGCAAGTGGTGCATTCCTTTCAGGCCTTCTGTTGTCAGCATATGACAGCTATAACATTGACCCCTCTCTGGTTCAGGGGGAGATGACAACAAAAGAGGACCATTATAGTGTCTTATGGAACAACTTGGCAGTTGGGAATTATCCTGATGTCATTAATGGATCATGCAATGGACTTTCCTGTAAGTCTCTATGCTGAGCACCTTCAACTGCTACCTTCAGGTAGTTAAGCAAGGCCTTAAGCGTCTCCTCTACTCATATCCTAGTGCTCAGGTTGGAAACACTGGCAGTTACTACAGCATTTGAGATTATGCTCCTCTCCCAAACATTAGAAAATGTATTATCGCAGGTCCTGACTCATGATCATCAGATGATGTTCAAAGGGACATGAGGATGAGTTTAACTTTTTAAACATCAAACATAGGAATGTCTTCATTACAGATGTTAGGCTCAAGGTGTAAACTGTGTCAGTACTGGAAAAAAAAGAGTAAAGGAGCTAGGTACACTCTTCCCAGACTCATGTATAAAGCAAAGGTATGTTCCAGCAGCAGGCATGTAGAGCCCTGAGCATGGAAACAAGACAAAATGTTGCCAATCTGGGGTTAGCAGAAGTGTAAATCTCAAGATTTATCCACTGCAAAAGTCTTCTGAATTCAGAGTCAATGAATATGACAGTCTCTAACCATGTATCTCTAAACATATCTGAAAAACTGATGGTTATTTAGCACCAGAACAGGGGTATTATTCTTCAGATCCTTCTATGACTGCAGAGTTTCTTCCAATGTCTTCTCTTTCCTTTTCTTATTTAGAGGAAACATGCTTTAAACGGTTTACTACTGAAACCTTGAAACTGCATACATCAACTGGTCACATGGTCAACCAGAAATCTTGAATCTGGAACGGCGAAAATGAGGCCAGGTCAAAACGGAATACATTGACAACTGTAGTTAAATGTATTTGGCATAGCAAGAGGTGACTTCAGTCACCCATACAATGCAGCTTACCGTACCATGACATTCCATAGTCAACGATATGTTTATTTTACTATTTTGCAGGTGGGCAAGCCCGCCTTCACCCCCCATGTGGGGGGGCTGTAGCCCCCACTCCCTGCAAATTATATACCAACTCTGAGATTGCACTACAATGAGGAAATGGGTTAATTCCCTGTTCCTCACTGAATCGCCATCTCAATTCACAATGCCGATAATCAAACTACACTACGCATTCAATGTAGTGTAGTCGATGTTTTTTGAGTCAGCATTCGGCCCATTTCAAAACTGCCTTTCAACCACATGCTAGTCAACAGCAGTCACTTCACATATTCAGTAGTAAACCACTTTAATCCTAGGCTGTCTTGTTTATGGCTGCATAGATGAGACCAATAGATTCACTCTCTCTTATAAAACCAAAAAAATAGGTAATTTTCATCACATGGAATGTTTGCATTATAATAGCTAGCCAGTTTAGCTAATGTCTAGGAAGAAAAATTGCTGTAATCCCTAGGAGGTTTGAAAGTAGCTGCATAGACGTTACTAACGTCAGTCAGCTAAGAATACCAGAAGTATCAGCTGACAGCAGAGGATGGAAATCTCACATTCTTCTGGAGAAGGAAATTTGCAGAAGGGACACACACATCCATGACATCAGCATAAACATCACAGACAGACCTGTCAGCCAATTTATACCCACTAAATTAGTGGAAACCCCATGACGCCCCACTTCAAACTCTGCAGTTGTGAACATGTCAGCAGCATAAATACTAGTCACTTCATACTGAGAAGAACATCAAGGAATAACTTTGACAAAGTCTTGACCAACATAATAAAATAAGAATGATCAATCTTACTGGGGACTTAAGCATTAGAGATAGATTGATTCGGATTACTGTAAACTGGGAAGACGAGGTTAGTTAAGGTACATTGTAACATTATTTGTGAACATTATTTTCTGACAATGCACGAAGCAAAATGCTAGTCAGAGCTAGGTCATCTTCAGCTAGTATTTTACTAGGTAATCTTCAACTAGTAAAATACTAGTTGAAGATGACGTAGATCCAAGAGCTGACCCCTCCCTGACATTACTGTTACAGCTTATGACTAAAAGGACCTACACAACACAAAGGATGTGGAAATGGATGATGGCTACTGGATGATGGATTATATATATATATCAACATTCTACCCAATCAGATGTACTGAGGATAGCTCAATTAAATCCCCAGGATATTAAGTATCAGGTACATTACAGACTCACTGTTTGAGAGGACTTCCAGTTACGTGTCCAGGTAAGGCTGTCCATCATGCAAGTAACCAGTAATGGTGCTGAGATTCACTAGAAGGAGTTCAAGATCTACAGCAACTCCACATATGATGCCCCATTGACTATATCACCCAAATTGACTAATAAAATGATACTATGATTCCAGGACTGCTCAGCTGGAAAACAGGAGCCCACTGTACTTGGTAATATGCACTCATGTGCCAGCAAAACAGTCATTCAAATAGCTCAAGCTAGAAATGAGTGAAATAAACTAAGACATCAAAAATACATTATGACAAGGCAGGGCCAATGAATTAATCTGTACCTGAGAAATACACCATGCTTCTTCAAGGCTACTTGAATCATTTATGGTTTAACCACTACTGGTACAAGTCCCCTTTGAAGTGATGTGAGAGTCATAAAATAAAGATAAGCTATTCAAGCTACTTGGAAGGATCACCATCAGAAATCTGCCTCCGGCCTCTCAACAGATCATAAAATAATATTTTGCTAACCTTTCTACTACATGAGATATAAAATGTGGCAGAAAACCGTTAATGCCCCCCCCCCCCCAAAAAAAAAAAAAAAAACAAGAAAAGAAAAGAGAAAGAAAACCTCAGGATCTGGTGAAATATCAGCTGAAGTTTTTTTTTTGTTTAATTACAGGTGAAAAGTGAGATCTAACTCCTTAAATCTTTAATAGTGAAAACATTTTAGAAAAATCTGAAAAAATGTCAACATCATTACTATTTACTGTAAGAGAGACAAGGAAATTACGGAAGGAATATTTTACTGTGCAGTTGCAGAGAATACTATCCTCAGCATTCAGTCATCCTCCACCCACTGAAGAACTCCTGCCAAAACTTCCACGGCGGATTCAGACCATATCATGAAACACCAGGCATATTTTTCATTGCTAGACAAATCCAACAAAAGTATTAGGAACAACATTAAGTTGGCTGCAACACAAAAATGAGATACGCTAAAGAGAGCAGCTGAATAGTGCTTTTGGTAAAATGCGACCAGTAAGTCTAACAATAAAAATCAAAAAACACTCTTCAGAATTTTAAAACCTTTTTGAATGTGCTGCATCGATACACACACAGACACACAGACGCAGACACAAACACACACACACACAAACACACACACACCCACACACACACACACACACACACACACACACACACACACACACACACACACACACACACACACACACACACACACACACACACACACACACACACACACACACACACACACACACACACACCTCCTACTTATATATGCCACCAACTCTGAGACTACTGTCCCTTGGAATCTTGGATTAACTTGAAATCTCTGAGGTACTATGGTCTCTATCTTAGTTTATATTTAATGCTGTTCTCACTTTACCGATTGCACTTTTCAGATTTGCTCTTCATTGCATCGCATTCCTCCTTATTCCTTAAACAGAGCATATACATGGCTTTCAATGTTGAGACACGGGCTTTTGACATCACTATCTTGAAGACTTGTGGAAGGCCCTAGTAAGATTTTGCTGCTGTATTAATTCCATCAAGGTCCTGAATCTTTTCAGTGACTACAGGAGGATATGCCTGCCAGTTTTCTCTACACTGCTGAAGGGCAGTCATTTAAAATCCATATTGTAGCCAAGTAAGGGATGTGGATTAGTACAGACAAGTAGCTTTATAGTTATTTTATAAGTAAAAGAGTTACCCTGGATAATGATGACATTTCTAACTACTCATGGGATGACCCCTTACACAAGAATTATGTCTACATTACATGCTGAGGTTGCTGGCATGGAGTGTACCTGTTCAGACAGTACAATTCTATGCATCTCTTGTCTTCGTGCATGGTCTGATCAATGAAGATGGTTAGAATAGGCTGAAAACAGGAAAGTTCGACCTAAAGCACTCTATATAAAATGCACAAATAAAAACAGACTAAATGGCAATGCTACAGTGGTTGAGAACTTTTATCTTGCATTTAATAAAATCTCAATCAGAATAACCAAACTAGACACATGATACATAAATCATTTGATATGAATCAATCACATGATATTAAACCTAATTAAATTAAATGACATGAGTACAACTTAATAATAATGTCATAAAACATAAAAAATGTGTTCAAGAATGCCTGTATATAAGAAACAATAATCATACTTTAGTATTCCAATTATCACATTCTGAAAATACATGTTCAATAATATAAAAGTAATGTCTCTTACAAGTCACTCTATGTGCATACAAAGTATTGTTAGCATTTTTATTTTTAATGACATAAATGTAAATTTTCTATAAAAGTCATGTTGTTTTTTACTGTAAAAACTTTCACAGGAAACACAGCTTGCGAAATTTATTACTTCTTCAGTCAAACATGCATAATCCATTAACCTGATAAATACTCTCTGAAGACTTAACTTTGAATTATGGTAATGAACAGATGTATTTGCAATGACTATACCATGTATATGCAAAAGACTCCCTTTATTAGAAATGGTGTTGTTTCGCTGAATGTTAAGTTACAAATTTTTCAAGAAGCAACTTTAGGTTATTTCCCATTTTGTTAACAAATATTGGGGTCATGCCTACTGCCTGAACTAATTCACTATTACCTAAAATAATTTTCCAGTTTATAGAAATTATGTTTTTAATACCTGCTGCAACTAATAAATAGGTAATAGGTAATAGGAAAACCATAATGGTAGCTCTTACTGAAAACTAATTCACCTTAATCACTGATTGTTTGAACTAGCTCTTTTAGGTAAGTTCATAAAAATCTCATCCATCAAAAGTTGTAATATTATTTTTTTCTATTTCAAAGATAACATCTTCAGAAACTAGTCTGTAACAGTAAAACATTCTAACAAAACAACCTCTCACCATATTCATTTTCAGATATACTGGCTGGTTACTTTGAAAATGCAAATAAGCATTTACAAATGTCACTTTCTTATAGACAGTAGACTAAAAACAGTTATGTGAATTGCCCCAACTATCTATCACAGCTAAGTGATTAATACTATTCACACCAATGTTAATGTGAACCTTAAAAAGTTAGAACTCACATAAGATCTACCTACAAAACCACTAAACTATTCTTGAAGATCCTTCCCCAGTAAAAAAAAACAAGAGTTAATCAATAAATCTAGTGTAAAATAAAAGTTTTTCAAATATCAACATGTGATATAATATAGTTTCTTCTCAATCTCATTGTTCTAATACCAAATTGGTGAGAACGTTATTTTCCTATACTAATTTCAAAAGAAAACAAACCGTATTCAACTCACTGGTACTTAACTTGAAATTCGTAGCCCAAACAAGGTTCATATCTTCAATCAATTGTTTAGTATAGATAAAAGTGTAGAAGGATTCAGTATCAACAGTAGGAAACATGAACTAATGTTTAGCATTGTCCAGCTCAACATCTCTCAGTTTTTCTAGAAACCACCAAAGTTTTTGATATAAGAAGACATAGATGGTAAATATTTATGTAATTTTTGATCAAGCAATAAAGCCACGGCTTCAGTCTTAGGACAATGGATTGCAACTACAGGTCAAAAGGTGGAATAACTAAATTATTGTAGATTTTTGGTATCCCAGACAAACCAACCCACTTTGCTCTTATGACCTGAATAAATTACTACAAGGCCAAATGATGTAAAACATTGCCTAGTAAATCCAATAATGGAAACTCCACTCTTCTACAAGCAGCTTCTACATCCCATTAATGGTCTTCAATATAACTTGGACTGTCTTGAAGCAACTAAACATAGCTCAGGTATAATGAGTTCTATCCATAATAATACCACTACCTTTATTAGTGTCCACACAAACCTAACATTACAACAAAACCTTAATTATTGCAGTGCTAATCACTGTTTATTTATTTAAATTGAAGAAGAGTTTGTGAAACGCTTAATAGCAACTATCAAGCTGCTCCAATAGAGACTTAAGAACAAAAACAAAGAGCTTATAATATACCTATTAACTGTTTCACTATATACATGCTTAGCAAGCTCTTAAAACATTTTGTCCCCTCAATCCCTTGAGTTTTACTTTACTGTCCACAAAAACATGCTAGTGAGAGTATACAATCAAAACAGTGTAAGAAACTTCCCTGTGTGGAAGATTTTCAGTCCATATATTTCTAGTTAATCACTGTATATTAATCAGATCAGACAATAGTAGTAGAAGTAGCGAACGTAAACTCGTCAAGTCAAAAAGTAATAATAGAAAATATATAATTCTACAGCATTACTAAGTATTCAAAAGTAATCCAAGCAAGGCAGGCAGTCTGTTTCCAGTCGAAAATCCTTTATTAAGTACACAGACAAGCGATCCAAGTAAAACAAAAATAGAGTAATAATTTCCTCACAAGCTTTCTAAATATATATTTTATCAGGCATGGGAGTGGTTCATTGTGCTGTAAAACACATGTTAAATTCACATCCCTTCCCCCATCAGTGTGACATTTGAGCTGGTCCTGCCCTACCTAGTAGCTGTCATAATAATATATAGCCCTAATGTACTTTGATGGTACATCTTATTTAACCAAATTATTAAGTAGATTATTAAGTCTGTGATTTTATACAGAGCAATATACTACATGGCTGGAAATATATCAACCTTAGTTCATTTTGCGATCAAAAATTATATATAAATATATACATATACATTTTGCATGTAAAAATCAGTTTCTATTTTCATAACCTATTGTTAACAAAGATCGCTTTTTTCCTTCTAGACTTCTTCAGGTCTGTGTATAAGAACCCTAAAAACCTATATAATTGTATAATTAGTTAGTATTGTTATTACCATCATTTTGAATAAAGTGGAAAAAAGAGAACCAGAAAAAAATAAAAATAAAAAAAATATGTGTATGATGATGGAAACAAAATATACACTTAAATTTCAAATGATTTAAAATGGTATTTAAAACCAATTTGTAGAAAAAAATAAAATAAAAATACAATTAGTCATGTAAACAATGTGGCAATTTTCTAAGTTCTAGTGCACTTTTAATTGAACAGTAGTAGTTTAGTCCAGGCTTTCTAAAAGAGTTCAACTTTAATTGCCACATGAGTTCATGTTTCTCCAGAATATTCGGGATGTCTCCTTCAAGATCACCCATGTCTATGCGATCCAGGATCTGGAACTCAAAACCTGTGTGTCTTTTATGAAGAGAAAGGTGTTTGGCTAGTGCATTATTTTTACATCCAGAGCGGATTTCTGACAGATGACATGAAATCCTTCGCTTGAGTTTATTTACATTCTTGCCCACATAGAATGCATCACATTCATTGCACTGTGCCCTGTAAATTACTTTTTTAGTGTTACAGTCACCCCCTGCACTGGTTTTAATGATCTTCTTTAAATAAGGGCAATAAAAACTATCACCTTGCTGTATAAATATACAAAATGTACAATTAGTTTCACATCTTTTAGTGCTTTTCTCACATGGTCTAGGTTTAAATTCAACAAAACTTCTAATATTCCTGGCCTTCCTATAAACAAATGATGGGGCTTCACCTAGGATGTTAATGCCAGTGCAGGGGGTGACTGTACAGTGCACAGTGCAATGAATGTGATGCATTCTATGTGGGCAAGACTGTAAATAAACTCAAGCGAAGGATTTCATGTCATCTGTCAGAAATCCGCTCTGGATGTAAAAATAATGCACTAGCCAAACATCATAAAAGACACACAGGTTTTAAGTTCCAGATCCTGGATCGCTTAGACATGGGTGATCTTGAAGGAGACATCCCGAATATTCTGGCGAAAAATGAACTCGTGGCAATTAAAGCTGAACTCTTTTAGAAAGCCTGGACTAAACTACTACTGTTCAATTAAAAGTGCTCTGGAACTTAGAAAATTGCCACATTGTTTACATGACTAATTGTATTTTATTTTATTTTTTTCTACAAATTGGTTTTAAATGCCATTTTAAATCATTTGAAGTTTAAGTGCATATTTTGTTTCCAACATCATACACATATTTTTTTTTATTTTTATTTTTTTCTAGTTCTCTTTTTTCCACTTTATTCAAAATGATGGTAATAACATTACTAACTAATTATACAATTATATAGGTTTTTAGGGTTCTTGTACACAGACCTGAAGAAGTCTAGAAGGACGAAAGCGATCTTTGTTAACAATAGGTTATGAAAATAGAAACTGATTTTTACATGCAAAATGTATATTTATATATTTATATATAATTTTTAATTGCAAAATGAACTAAGGTTGATATATTTCCAGCCATGTAGTATATTGCTTTGTATAAAATCACAAACTTAATAATCTACTTAATAATTTGGTTAAATAAGCTGTACCATCAAAGTACATTAGGGCTATATATTATTATGACAGCTACTAGGTAGGGCAGGACCAGCTCGAATGTCACACTGATGGGGGAAGGGATGTGAATTTAACATGTGTACCAATAGCACTTTGTTTTACAGCACAATAAACCACTCCCATGCCTGATAAAATATATATTTAGAAAGCTTGTGAGGAAATTATTACTCTATTTTTGTTTTACTTGGATCGCTTGTCTGTGTACTTAATAAAGGATTTTCGACTGGAAACAGACTGCCTGCCTTGCTTGGATTACTTTCGAATACTTAGTAATGCTGCAGAATTATATATTTTCTATTATTACTTTTTGACTTGACGAGTTTACATTCGCTACTTCTACTACTATTGTCTGATCTGATTAATATACAGTGATTAACTAGAAATATATGACTTGAAAATCTTCCACACAGAGAAGTTTCTTACACTGTTTTGTTTTTAGACCCACTACACTTTAGTGGGTTGTTTTGATACTTCGGTGATACCACGGAGATTACTTGTTTTTTGAGAGTATAAAATCAATTCCCTTACATTAAGATATCAATTAATAAGTATAAGGAAAACTTTTTTTTTAATTTTAATTTATTTTATTTTATTTGTATTTATCCTTTGTTGACAGGGTTAGTCCCACTAGGCTACGGCCTCTTTTCAGGGAAGACCTGAGGTGGTATTTATACCTCAAGAGAAATACCACTAGGGCATCTTGACACTTCCCCAACTTTTTTATAGGTGAAATAGGATCTGCAATCACCTATGCTATCACTAACTCAGGTAGATGGGGCCTTAGCTTAACATCTCATCTGAAGGATGGCATACTCAGGAGTGCAGCAACTTCATAATAAACTCCTAAAATTATCACAGACATTCTTCCATTTCTCAGAAACAGTACAATGAGTGGTTGGGCTTTTATAGGAATACATTATCCTGCTTAACTGTTGCCTTATAAATTGTCACATTCTGCTATAGTAGGGAAATTGGATCTCTAATGTTCAACATAAAATAATTTTGCTACAGTGGCTAGGGCCCAAATGACTTTCACTCACTTTCTTCTGTTGCTCCCATGCATTGGCAGAACCCCCGGTAACTAATACTACAAGTCCCCTTGTAGAGTTCAACCCAATGCATTATTAATCAATTTCTGCATCCTATGTCGGCAAGATTGAATTTTGAGGCATCAGCAAAATATATGTAAATTATCTACTTCTGTATGACAACATCTCCAACAGGGCATACCCTCTAGCTATGTGTACCTAGCGTAGCATACCAGTACAGTACCATCTAACTAAAAGCCTAAACTGTTGATCTCTATATTTAGGCCATATTGACAGACATCCAGAAGAACATCTGTTTAATGTTGAACTTACAGAGTTTTCAAAAGTCTGTAACATGTTTAACAAGGGCAGTTTCACTGTACTTTTCTTGCTCAGTAGCCTTTCAACCACCAGCAAATCAGTATTTCTAAATATAAATGCCAAATTCAGCTTACAAGTAAAATGTTTCAATTCTGTTGATGTTTTAACAATGGAAGAGCATGCATAAGGAACAAAATGTTTACATTTTTGATAAAATGTCTGTTTTTCAATGAAGTTTCTCATATTCAGACTACTCATTTTAAAATGTAATGTACCTGTCGTACATGATTCCACCATGTACACACTCTGAAAAAACTCTCCCCCTATTGGATGGTAGATAATGAATGTCACTACTGAACACTGATGGAGGAGCCTGTTCTTTAGTCTCGTATTGTTCCACTTGCATTTGTGGACCTAAGTGAGTATGCCTTCCACTTTTCTTTTTCAAATGTTGTGATCTCCTTGGTAGGGCAGGTAGATATGTCACAGTTATTTTCACTACAAATTTCTTTCATTTTCATTGGCAGTTGCATATGAAGCAGTAGTGACAATGGATACTTGAATATGAGACTTCTAGTCAGGTGATTTCATTCACACTGCATAGGCCATACCATTTTCATATTCATGACAGTCTCTTTTTTGACTTTTTAAAGTTCTTTACATTTTTTTCTTTTATCAAGCCAGTCAAGGTCTAAATCACAGTGAGAAACATATGCTAAATGCAAAGCAAAGAAAGCAGTAATTCCTCATGAAGTACGCATACAAGTTTCTCTTTTCACAAGTGAAGAAAATAACTCACAATGACTCTGCACTTGCATGCAGCAAGGAAAATCAGAGTAAAGTTTAGTACATGTAGAGAAAATTGTGTCAGCAGAATAACCAGCAGTGTAATATTAGCAACCGCAGGGTATTCTGCTTTATTTTTCATGTGCAAGTTATTTACAGTAAAATGATCATCCGAAAGTGAAAAGTCAACAATAATTACTATATCAAGCCCTGCATTAAACCATGCCAAGTCACAAATATCTCAAAATTAAATCATGGCTTACAGTTCAAAGTCTTTTTTGGGTCCATAAACTCTGTGAGGTAAAGTCTTACATTTTGTTTTTACTCCCTACAGGTCCAAGACTCTGTGCATCTCCAATACATCTTCTCCCACTCAGTCTCACACTGTACAGGCCCCTGCCTGAGTGTCTTTTCACAGCACTTCCTCACTGAGTACATTTTCCCCACATATCAAAAAGTGAAAATTTGCAATCACCAATCCAGTCATACAGATTGCTTTTAAAGTTTACTAGGGAAGTCCTCTGCTTGATATATAAGTACAGTCTGTTCGATAAATGGAGAATATGATGGATTAAGTATCTGTCATGCCATTTGGTGTTGATGATGTGGAAGTATAGGTTTAGTCCCTAAAGTGGGAGTTTACTTTATCAGTCATTGTATTTAGGTGAAAATGCTCCAAAAGTGCCAAGTCATTCACAGTGCAGAAGGCTAAGCACAGATGACTCTATATAAATAAATACATATGTATATCTACATACGTATATACATACACAACTACATATATCAAAAAAAATATCAAACAACTGTTTTTGCAGTGGTCAAGCCCTTCAAACCCAACACACCCCCTGCTAATTATATATTTAAAACTCTGAAATCACACTGTACTAGGAAAAGGCAACTTCCCTGATCCTCACTGTACTGCAGTCTCTTACCGAAAAAACTAGCACTTTTCAAACAGATGATTTTCAATCAATTGTACAGGCTTTCCCACAGTCCATGAAATATACATCAAAGAAATACTATGCTTCCATGTGTCTTCTGTGACATTGTGGTGTAGGTTTTATCCTAGTACTTCGGTTTGCTCCCACATTCCAAAGATATGGAGTAGGTAGACTGTGCACTCTAAACTGGCCATAGGGGGTTTTGTGTGTGTGTGTGTGTGTGTGTGTGTGTGTGTGTGTGTGTGTGTGTGGGGGTACAGAAGAAAGACTGTGGCAGGGCTAGCCACCAGCCGGTTTGAACATTAGTTCTACTTGATGGTTACTGTTGATGTGACACCCTGATCCCACGTACAAAATGGTAAAAAGTGGGTTGATGCTGATATATATATATATATATATATATATATATATATATATATATATATATATACACTCCACTGATACTGGGTATGATGTATGATAATTTCCAGTATACTACACAGCTATTTAAAATACCTACAGGTCAAAGATATCAACAACAGTTTATCGAAAGGCTGAAGGCACTGAAGTTATTAAAATTCCCCCCTAAATTTGCTATATTTAAGCTACTTGTTGAAAAGTAAACTAAAAGTTTGCACACTGTGCACATGAACACTAAACAAAGGCACTGACACTCTCCCAAGACACCCTAGCCAACCTAAAACTACCCCTTACGACTATAACTGCACTTAGTTTAACCAAAAATGCAAAATAAAAAAAAAAACTGAAACACAGACAGTATTTCACATTCTCTACATTGTATAAAAAAATAACTATATATAAGCACAGACAATACCTGCAAATATAAGCCCCTATCAAAAAGGCAACACTATATTAACAAAAAAAAGAAATAAAATAAAATAAACATTTTCTGCAACTAGGCTATCAGAAAACAGCATTATTGAGAAAATTGACCCAATTCTGACTATCTGAACAATATCAAATAAACTAAATAAAATATTTCTAAACTATAAAATGTTACCCTAACTAAATAAAAAATAAAAATAAAAGTTGTCCCAGAAATAAGAGTTCAAAACCATTCATAAGTAACTCCTTCTACATAAGCATATGCATTCTACTTAAAAGCCTATTCAGTAGAAACTTGGGGTGGTACTCATTAACACAGTCTGCATGCTACAGAAGCTACACAGAGTACAAAACATACCATAGCCCTATGCAATTCCCAAAACAGTGGGAACTGCAGTCTGTGTCTGGATGCATGGCCCTTTAGCATACCTCTCAACTATACAGATTTTCAGAGAATTTCCAGATTTTTGCCTTATATTTTTGGTCGGTTTATCATAAAATTCTGGTTTTCTGGTAAATTATTGAGGGTTGAAGTCAGAAAAATAATGACAGGCATTTGTGTTTCAGACTTCATACCTTTCATAAAATTCATGCCAATGCAAAACCTGTTATTCTATCAACTTTCTAAGTTTGTAAGAGCAATATTTAAAAAGTGTCCCTATTTTTGGGCCTTTGTCTCCCCTTCATTTATGGCTTTGTCCAGATTACTTGCTGTAAGAGGTTAAGCAGTATGCCCCTTAGCTCGAAAATTCCAGCTAAGGAAAACCATATGCTAATGAATGCTGGTAGGTGAATATCACTGCCAGGTGTGATTTACAAACAGTCTACTGTACATTGAGTCAACAACACAAGCAGTAAAGCAATGCAGATGCAAAACATGGGATGCACAGCACAGCTCTGTTGTACAGAATGTCAGAACATACCATTGCTATACAATTAACAAAACACTGTGAACTGCAGACTATTTCTAGTTGCATGGCTGTGAAGATGAAGTAACACATGCAAATAACTGTGGAAGTAGAAAATCACTGTTAGGTGTAATTCACAAACATTCCAGCTATGCACCAAACCAGCAACCCAAGCAGTAAAACTACGCAGATGCAGACACATACAATAAACTTTAATCCAAAAAGCAAACATGTGCATATTATCTGTGGCATGTACCTAATCTTGTATAACCACCAACATCACTTTGTACTCAAGCAAAACATTAGTAAACATAAATTATATGCCCATATAGTAAAAAGCAGTCCCTGGCAACACTAAACCACACATACGCATGGAGCCACAACCTTACTTGCACTTGCTCATTATTAATGTCACGTTCAGCCAACCACAGATTACTAATCTCCAAGCCACAACAGCTTTGTCCATAATGATATGCTAATGCATGCTGGTATGCATGCATGCTTGAGCAATGATACTGAAGTTTTCATGAACTGTGATATATTTGCATGAGGGTGAGCAGAGTAGTCTGATCCACAAGTCTGTTATTCCACATTGCACTCTATCAGTGCAAGCATATTCCACACTATCTATAAAACAGGAATGATAACTAGCAGCATTCCAGTGATGCATTAATATATGGTTCCCCTTCAGAAACCTGAACTTTCACTTACCTGACTTCCAAAACGCCGAGATGAAAAGGCCAATGACTGTACAATACCGATGTCCCAGAACACCAACTTTCCACTCCAGGTAAGTAACTGCTTGGCCATCCTATTGAACTTTGCCCCTTAACTTCACGGTAGTGCGATCTTGGAGTTGGTATATTTAGTTGGGGGGGTGGGTTTGCTTTCCTTCGGTTTTACTTTTTTTGTCAGGATGGACAAGCATTTACTTACCTGGAGTGGAAAGTTGGTGTTCCAGGGGGTCGGTGTTGTGTGGTAGTCTGGATTTTCGTCTCGGCATTTTGGAAGTGAGGTAAGTGAATGCTCAGGTTTCTGAAGTACACCTATATATATATATATATATATATATATATATATATATATACATATATAAAATGTCAAAGTAACCAGGTTTCCCCCATACTCTTTGTGTGCTCATAGCATTACAACACTGCACTGGTGGTCTGTTACATCTTAGCAGGAATAGTGAACCGCAATGGCCACTACCCACTACCACAACATAAGTCAAGGCATGTCTGTATCTGCTGTATCCATGTTGATACCCCTGGTTCAAATACAGTACCCACAGCCTTCTGTCATTCAGTCATCCCTGGGCTCCTAAGTAAAACATATCAGTGTTGCCCCCAGCACATATAATAACCACAGTGGTACTTTGTCATTTTGTGCTTGTTCTTACATTTGGGAAGGAAGTCTGGCTAGGCTTTAAATGGTCTGCATGGGCAATTAGCCTAGTACTAACCTATGAACCTATGACTGCTGGGGCATGGTGCACAGCTTGTATGAATTTGTCTTGTATAACTCTTACCCAAACAACTAACCTCTGCACAGTGGCCCCGTACAAGGTAATGTGTATGTCTGTCTAGTTTTGGTGTGAGGGACAGTTTGCTGGAGAGTTGTGAAGCTTAGCTAGCAATATAGTGTTTCTCAAATGCCCCAATAATAACAAAGAGTTACTAAATCTGCCTACGTAGTCCATGTCTCACCCCAAAAGTCACACAAATGCAAAAAAGAACCCATGCAAGTACCTTCTCAAGTAGTGGCATCATCTAGTGGGGAAATTTACATCTGGAACAATAATGCTCTATTGTAACAACATTCTCTACAGACATATATATGTTGTCCAGCTTGCTGCTGTTGTATTAACAGTCTGCTCTATTATTTGATCCCTGAGCAGGAAGCCATATAACAAGGAAATTACAATGTCCCATTGCTAATGCAGAACATATTGTATGTATGTAAAACAAAACAAGCAACGGAATACACACTAGCTGAAGATAAAAACTTGTTTAATACCAAACAAATAAAATAGTTTTTTTTTTTTGTTTGTTTGGTAATAAAACAAGTTTTTATCTTCGGCTGGTGTGTTATTCCATTGGTCGTTTTGTTTACATTTGGATTTTGCTTTTCCAACAGCATATGTATCCCAGTCTGTGCACACTTCTTCAGTTTCTACTCATATTGTGTGTATGCTTTGTCCAGAACAGGTCTGTCTACTTTAATGAGAGCTGATACAATCCTTTTGAATGACAGCTGTGCTCTTCTACGGGCATATCAGCCAGGGCAACAGCAGTTCTGTCATATGGTATCAAGTACCTTGCAGATGACATCAATGTGAAATATATGCATCCTATGTGTAGGTTTCTATTGAGCCATGTACTGTGTATCACATATGAAGAACATTCTGTAGAGATGATGGGACAGATGGTATGTTGTAGATTATAACTGTACTATTCATCCCCAGTATGCTCCTGACAGAATGGACAACAATCGCCTTACACACTGGATAAATTAATTTAATGCATGGCAGACACTCTATGGTACAATAGCTAGAGACATTATATTTTTCATTGTGCACATTTATATATATATATATATATATATATATATATATATATATATATATATATATATATATATATATATATATATATATATATATATACATACATGGTGCAACTGGCTTTTAATGTTGCCATAACATTAGAATACATTCAGCCTGACAGGCATTGTATCATATATATATATATATATATATATATATATATATATATATATATATATGTACTGTCACACAGCTGAAAAACATATTATGTCTCAGAATACAGGTAGTGCAATGAATGGTGTACTGAGCATGCTCCATAGTCCACGAGTGGTGTTCCACTGGCATGGTGTGCTGCATATCATTAGCTGTACACTGTCTGTAGATTGCATTACTTTCAGCATTATGTATCTGACATGCTTTGCCACAGTTTGCAAATTCTTAACATGCCACACACTTGTGGATCATGTAATGTCAACAGGAAGCACTTATTTAAAAAAAAAAACAAACAAAAAATAGATGGAACGTGCGGGATCCTGGTTGTAATGATACATGAAATCTCTTACACCATAGGATTATGAAGTGTTTCATGATTTGTAACTTTAGTACTCATTAAGAAATGCATTCCCTACACCTAGAGAACAAGATATTTCATGCATCAACCCCCAGGCTCTTGACATATTCCAAGTCCATCTGTCTGTCTGTACACACATATGTATACACATACAAGTGTGCGTTCTCTTTCTGCTTGTATTTATTTATTATTATTCCTACTACTGTCTCTTAGAGTCTCTACATTTAAGCTGCTTGCATTGCTCAGGAGTGTCACTTCATGACATGACAACGATGAGAAGCATTAATGTGTTTTTACTATCCTGGAACAATTAGCACTGATTAAATGTAGCTTCAAACAATAAGCTGAGCAAAAGACCATCTTACAAAGCAACTAATTACATGTAAAACTGAACAGCTTAATAGCTTATTTCACTTTGTTAGTGAACTGTAATTATGCAGATAATCATTTTAGGGAAATGACACTATGTCTGCATATTAAGCTGTCATGTAATGCAGACTGTCAGAGCAAATAAAGTTTTGAAATCCACAAAACACACTTCCCAAGGACACAGGATTAAAACGAACAGTGAAAATACATGAAAGCAATGATTTATATCCCCAGCAGCTGCATTAAGGAGTGGAGTGCTGACATGGAAAAAATCCTGAATAAAATAAAGAAGCGATCACAGAAGGGCTTAGATAAGTCATTTTATGGCACTTTTATCTCCACCCATCACCAGTGTTTGTTCACAGGGTTACATTTAATTCCCCTAATCATTTCTATAGAAATGTCTTTCATAAAATCAGTAATTTGGAGGATATGACCATATAAATGTTCTTTATTCAAACAGAGTTGGAACAGCAGTACACAGATTCCCGACTACAAGTGCAGTCTGTAATCCATTAGTATATGAAAATAACAGAATAGCTGCACACCTCTGTAAAATATCAAAAATTGTGTAACATACATGTCCTGCATATCAGCCATAATTAGTCTGTAGAAATGATTAAAAGCAGCCGAAATTAACATTGGCATTAATCATTTTGGCTTCCTCTTATATCCTCATTGTGTAAAATTTCAGAAAGCACTTGCTGTCACATGTTAGAGCAAACTGTGATAGCCAAATATGTTTTTTGTGTTGTATGGTTTGGAGACACTCTCCCCTTTCCCAATTTTATGTGAACATGGAGTAGGCATATATAAATTCAAGGAGTGTGCGGGGCTTGTGGGTGTGGGCTTGCCCCTAAAATTAAGCTATTCCATTACTCTGAATGTAACTGGCAGCTTTTGAGCATGATGAAGCCAGGACTTGTGATGCAAGAGATCTTGCTGCAGTCTCTCATAGAAAAAAGCATATATTCATGCACCACAATTAGGAACACACACATGTAGTTTGGATAGCAGTCTGAAATGGAGAAGGGGGTTTACTTATGTTACCCACAGAATTTACAGAAGATAAATTGTCACTTTTTTTACAGAAACATAGAAAGCGCTGCAAATAGGGGTTTGACCTTCTCGGCTTACTCAGTCTCCTTACCTGAGTTAATACTACAGACTTTGGGAGGCATTTGACTTTACCATTGTACGCTTAACACTGACTCCTAATGTAAACATTTTATCTTAAGCCATCAAGGGAGATACCTCTGCAGTAAAAGTATGGAACAGAGCAATGTGAAAGTACACATCTACTTCTATTACTTATTTATTTATTGACATTTAGTAACCGGGAAAGTCCACTGGATCAGAGAACCATTTTCAGTGGAGGCCCGGGGAGAAAAGCTCCACATATGGTTACAAAGAAATGGTATAACATCATATCAGAAAGTATTTACAGAGTATAAAGGTAGTTACAATATAGGTATGACAGGCATTTAAAAAGCATAGAATTTAATTTAATAACATTCATGTCTTGTGGTTATTGATATATACCTATTTTGTTTTGGCATACAATATTGCAAAATAATATAACTCTATAAAGCTGTTAAAGCACCCCAGATAGCCTGTAGAAGGATAAATGTAGAGCTAAAAGAAAACAAAAACATAGGGACAGTAAAATAAGTGGGTATAAATTAAGGAAGACTACTTGGTAGTGACTATGAGTAATGGAAGAGGGCAGTGCATTCCAAGCTTTGGCAACTGTGAAGGAATAAAGGCTTTGTCCTGCTCGTTTGTTGGGCTTTGACATACTTAGGAGCTGTTTACTAGATTTCGTGTTGGGGTGTATGCTTGTAGCATGGTCTGAAGAGATGGGCAATAATTACAGTTATATAGTAATTTGTGGGTGAGTGTTAGTTGGGAGAATTCAAGCCAGTTTAAACTTTTTATGGCTTGGCAATGATGGGCCTGAGTTGGAATGTTGGTCGCAAATTTTGCTATTTTCTAGTAGCAAGACTGTAATTTGTTACTGAGAGATGTGTGTATGTAAGTGAAAAGGGTCTATATTAGACCATTGAAAGTTTAATGGTTCGACTCACTAAAGGTCGACCTTTAATGATCGAACCATTAAAATTTCAAATATTCACAAAAAGTAAATTAAAAAAAAAGAAAATCTAAAGGGTGTAGGCAGGGGGGCAAGCCACCATGCACCCCCCCCGCTATTTAAATATGCCAACTCCGACACCACACTACATTGAAATAAATGGAAATCTCCCCTTACGGAGATTTCCGTTTACCCATTCAATGTTCTGCACTTTCGCTATTCTTGTGTTGACAATGTCATTGGCTTTCGAGAATATAATAGGTAACCAAGTGAAAATGGGGTTACCATAGAGGAGCAAAGGGAGAAGTAGACTGTTGGCCAATTTTAACTTGGTGGACATATCCACAAAAAGTTTATGCCTATACAGCTCACCAAGTTTAAAATGGGTCTTCTTGACTGTATTATGAATTTGATTTTCTAAGGGGAGTTTGTCATCAATTGTGATGCCCAGAAGTTTTGATGATTTTGCTAGTTCAATTTCGGTATTGTTTTGAGAGAAAATTTTAAAGTCCTGAGTTAGAGGTTTGGATGAAAATATTAAGAGTTTTGATTTATTTGGATCGAGTAGAAGTTGAGCATCATTTAGCCAGGATTTGACTGAAGTAAAGGCTTTTTGCATTAGATGTTGAAAATATGTCAGGTTATTATCAGAAGTGATGATCGTAGAATCGTCAGCATATTGGATGAGAGTACTACGATGGGAAGCTTTACGGAGGTTATTAATGAAAACGTTAAGTAGTATTGGCCCAAGAATGGGACCCTCGGAAACTCCTGTTTTGTTTATAAGATATTCGGATTGCTTGTTTTGCCATTTGACAGACTGTTTCCTATCAGAAAGGTAGCCGGAAAACCAAGCCAGTGCGTGTGGGGAGCAATTTAAGGACTGGAATTGTGAAAGTAGTTTAGGGTGTGATACTTAGATAGATGTAGTAGGATAACGGGAGTTAGTAGAGCAGCATCTAAGGCTTTGTTAACAGTTTTGGTGAATGAAAGTAAGGCTGTGGTAGTGCTGTGTGCAGGGCGAAAGCCATGTTGAGTGGGGGCAAGCAGGTTTTTACTGATGAGATATTTTAACAATTGAGTATGTATGCACTTCTCTAGGATTTTAGATAGAGGAGAGAGTATAGAGATGGGCCGGTAATTAGACAGATCACTGGTGTTACCACCTTTACGTAAAGGAGGTATAATGGAGTTTTTCCAGAGTTGTGGAATGCATGATTTGGAGATAGATCGATTGATGAGAATGCTGAGAGGGTATGCTATACCATCTGGAGTGAGTCTTAGGTATTTGGCTGGAAGTCTATCACTAGAGGGGGAACATAATTATAGTTTAGTTAGCAGTTTATGTACTAGAGAAGCGGACACAGGTTGTATAGTAAAAGTAGGAGTGGATGGACTATTATCTGAGTTGTTATTTACGGGGGGGATGTGTGTGTTTGACTCAAGAAAGGAGAGATTTGTGTTGCTTTCTAAACTAGTAGAGATAAGGTTTGTTTGAACAGAGACATCGTTGACACGTTTTTGAATGGTTTCAATGAAGTGGGTGTTAAAGGCTTGGGCAATCTTTTGTGGGTCTTTCTCAGGGGATGGTGTAGGATTCTGCTAGATTCCAGGATAGACGAGTGAGGAAATACATTTCCAGAATTTTTTGGGGTTATTGTTTTGGAAGCCTAGTTGAGTGCAGAAGTAGTTTCTTTTGTCAGCAAATTGTTTGTATTTTATTTCATTTTGTGGAGTTTTATTTTTATGCCATTCATTCCAGGCTCGGTCTCTAGTAATGAGAATCTGTTTAGTATATTTTGTTAGCCAAGAGCCATGGTTATGCTTTATTCTTTTAGTTTGCATAGGGGCGAGACTGTTGAGAGTACTAAGAAAATATTATTACTATTAAAAATATCTACTGTAAGCTTTAATGAGTATTGTTTGTAGCCTGAATGAAGATGCTCTCAGTCACCCTTAGATCATGGCCTAAACTTAATACTATGACTGCACTGATCATATCAAGAGTTTTTATCACGTGTGAGTCCGAAAACTGAGAATTTTGACTCAGAAAAAATAAGCTGTGGTTTAAATAAAAAGCATCAGATTTCAGCACTTATAAAATGTTTTAATGTGGGGGGGGCTTCGCTTTGTTGCATTTGTGATGTGGGAGGCAGAGACCCTCACACTCACACTCCTGTTAAGTGTACATACTAGCACCATGATTTCTCTTCCTTGGAGTAGTGGTAATGCTGTGATGTATATTCCTCCACATTCGCACTTGTACTGCCACAATTCCAAAGACTGGAATTATAGCCCTTGGAATTTCACCAGGCTTCCAAAATCACTACTTCTCTGTACACAGGATACTCAGTAACAATTAACATTCTAAAATTAAAATACACTTGGTTAACACTAAACTAGTTTTGCTCTTTAGTTACTTAGGTCATAGCAGTTAAAGGTTCTCAGAGAGAATCCTGATTGCAGGCCGTCTCAGAAGTCAACACAGCCACAATGGCCAAAAGCAATCTGCTGAATCCACCAACTGGGTGATTTACACACATGTCATTACTAATGCTTTGTGCACCTGATAAATTTGGATTTTCCAGCATCAAGGTACAGAACTGTCAGGGAAACTATCATTCTACTACACCATTTTGACGAGTGGATGGGCAATAGGAAGTTCACCCTGGGGATCACTTCAGTGGCCTTGATTGACAGGGGCACTGGGAACTAACTTTGGGCGGCATGATGCCAGGGAATCTTCTTGGGCTAGGCATATATAGGTTTCAGGGCCGTTAGCCTAGTACACACCTATGAACCTATGAACCATTAATAAGATCATAAAGCCACTGACCCTAAGACATCTCAATGGCTGATGACATGGTGTTACTAAAGTTTCTTATAGCCATCCATACTCCACCTGAGCCCCATGTGTCCCCTGACATCTCCATTTTACTAGCCATGCTATGTGCTGTATATGCTAGCAGCTGTACACATTGCACCACAACATATACATGGCTAATAATGATGATATGCCCTGCTATCCACTGAAAAATAAGTGCACAACATGGCATCCATATTGGCAATTTGGGACATTTACTAAACTATTAGTTCAGAATCTAAAATACGGTTTCCTCCTGCTGGAGTTTTACCTGATTTGGCAATACCAGATTCCACCATCACTTTCATTATGTTTTCTCTATAATTCAAAACACAGTCTCGTGCCAATCAGTCTTAATAACTGACAGCGGTCATTCTTTTTCTTCTGATCTATACAGCATTTGTGGTCTTCCTGTCATCATATAGTTCTGCATTATTTGTCCTGCAATCTAATACAGTACTCCACTGTATTTCATTTTGCCTCCAGTTACCATGGATGAAAAGCAGAGGCAAGTGCAGTATTTTTGAAGGGGAATTCTATTCCAAAGTAAACCTGGGTCAAGGTCATTTTATTCTGCCAGGCCACCAGAAACTCCTGGGGCCTAGATACTACATGGTATATTTTCTGCCTAATTATAGAATTAGGAAGCACAAAAATTGCTCTGTCTAAAGGACAGTTATGTGCACAGAAAAGCATTAAACACCTAAATCATAATCTCTACCACCATAGCAACCCAATAAATTTGGGTCTATATCACTTTGATGAAACGGCAGAAGTTTGAACATCATACGTTTGAACTTCTAACCTCGAAGTGCAAAACCATCGAAGGGTTAGAACAGCGATTTTTCTCCCAGGAAAAAAAATCACTGTTCCAAGAAGCACACACACAACACAAGCACATCAATAAAACAGCAATCCACAGACATACACTTAAAATCCTAAATCTAACCCTACACTAAACTGTACATACACTACTATCGATCCTCTTACCTTAACTCAAACCCTAACCCTAAGGCCCGTCACTATCGCACACTCACATGAACTGTGCCCTAACCTAACACATCTATCCCACCCTAACCCTAAAGTCTGTCACTATCGCACACCCACCTCACCCGCGCCCTAACCCTAACTCACCTAACCCGTGCCCTAACCCTAACGTCCGCACAATCGCAACACTTACCTGAACCCAACCAGTAACTTTCCACCACAGTGCTGAAAATCGTGAAACCGCAGAAACGGCCAACCGAATTCTTTAACTGGGAAAGAATTTGGTGTTCCGTGGCTTCGCGATAATCAGTTTTTGAACTTCACAGTTCAAACATATGGTGTTCGAACTGCTGAGGTTTCGACGAACTGATAGGAACCCAAAAATTCTAGCCAATATGAGCAACAATCCTTTATTTAACAGCGGTGATGGTCACATCATAGAAAAAATACTCATGGGATAAACTGGATTTAATGTTTTCATAATCCTCAACTGTGCTATATAAATCATCAATATATAAGGTCCCTTATATAGAGACACTTGAAAATGTCATTTTGACGCCCGTGCACTGGCCCAGTAATCAAGGAGCCTCAATCCTCACCACTAGCACCAGTGAGGGGCATGCACATTGGGAAGGATAACAAGTACACACAGTAAAGTACAATTTCCCTTAACAGCACACAGAGATCACAGTCAGTTTGGGGCTGGTTTCTCCCTTTCTCTCCAGATTCCCAATAAGACTCCCCACTCAGATCACAGTCAGTTTGGGGCTGGTTTCTCCCTTTCTCTCCAGATTCCCAATAAGACTCCCCACTCAGATCACAGTCAGTTTGGGGCTGGTTTCTCCCTTTCTCTCCAGATCCCCAATAAAACTCCCCACTCAGACCTCAGCTGAGTGGTCAAGCCAAAACCTCCAGCACCCACTCTATCCAACAAGTGCTTCGTGCCCCTGCCCAAGTAGTTGACACACACACACACTTTGAGATATGAATTATATACAAACACAAAGACACTCCAGGGGAAGGCTGGCACAGGGTCTTCAGCTATGCCCTCTCCTGCCCAGACTATAAGGTAGAAATCACTGCCACCGACCACTACTTATCAGCTACTATAAGGCCTTTCCCAAAGGGTGACTAATTCCACTGTGTGCTATTACTGTTATCCAAATAGTAAGTGTAACCCAGGGCTACGGCTATTGCAGTGGCTTATACAGTATCACCAAATACACGCAAGTACTATGAGAGCTTTAATTATCTCTACACAAAACAGCCACAGTTGAAAGGTTTAAAAATAATAAAAACACTAGACAATACTTATTAGTTCCACAGTGATAACAGAGAGTTCAGAGATCACAGGACAATACTTTAAAACAATATTGTAGGATAGTCTCACATAAATATAGAAAACAGCTAGATTAATCTGGCTATATTCCTATCCGTCTCTAACAGAAACTATGTTCTAAATTCTACTTACAAGGCAAAGTGCTGGTGAGTTGCTGTCAGCTTCAGAACAAAATACAACATGCTCTCCTTACTTTCTGAGCTAGGCCTTAAATTGATAATACACATTACTGTTGAGTCATTTCAGTTTACATCATTCTTGTTACTTCTCCTTACGTTTCCCAGGCTCACAGAACTTAAAATTTATCATTTCTCTTTTGATTTGCACCTGCCAGGAATCTACAGCAATAAAAGGCACTTTACATGTGAAACCTAGTAATTATCTATGTCTTAAAACAACCGAAAGAATTTCTAGCTGCAGACATCCTATCACCGAGCTTGAGATCAAACACAGTCATAAAATCCTTTACTTATCAGCTTTCGTCCAGCAGGGTGCACCGTGGTTACATTTCTGAAGCTCAGAACATACACAGTTTTCTTACATTTGCCAAAGAAGCCTGTGGCTTTTTAAGTGACCCTTGAGAAATGTTGCTTGAGAGTGTTAGGTCTATCTAGGTATACTTTACCCCATTCCCTGTCTTAAGAGCCCATCTGCATTGCCATTGCTAATCCCGCTGTGGTGCTACACTGACATATCATATGCTTGCAACCCTAGGCTCCACCTTAGCAACTTGCCATTTTGCTGACTGGCTTGATGTAACCATGTTAGGGGACTGTGATCTGTAACTACAGTGAATTTCCTTCCATACAGATAAGGCTGAAGTTTCTGCAGTGCTCACATGATGGCTAGACATTCCTTTTCTGCAGCTGCATAGCATTCCTCCCTAGGTTGGAGCCTATGAACTAGATAAACCACTCAGTGCTCTTCTCCCTCTGAAGAAATCTGGCTAAGTCCAACCCCCATCCCACGGTTCGAAGCATCCACCTGCACAACAAATTCTTTACTGTAATCTGGACTGGCTAACACAGGGGGTCCTCCCAATGTGTCTTTAAGCTTCTGGAATGCCTGCTCACATGCTGTGGTCCACACTATCTTATCTGGTCTGTATTTACTTGTCAGGTCTGTGAGAGGAGCAGCTATGGTACTATAAATGAGGACAAACTTTCTGTACTACCCTGCTGTCCATAAAAATGCTCTCAACTGCTTTTTGGTAACAGGTGCAGGTCATCCCTAAATGGCTTCCATTTTGGCAGGTTCTGGCCTGATCTTACAACTCCCCACTCTATGTCCCATGTAGGAGACCTCTGCCATACCCACCTGACATTTGCTGGGCTTAATGGTCAACCCTGCCCACTGTACTCTGCCCAGCACCTCCCTGACATGCTGAAGCTGCTCTGGCCAGGGATGGCTGTAGATGGCAATATCATCTAGGTAAGCAAGGGCAAATCCTCCTACTCCTGCTAGGATATGATCTACCAGCCTCTGGAAAGACGCTGGGGCATTCTTTATCCAAAAGGGCATCTTTGTGAACTCATACAAGCCAAAAGGAGTCACAAAGGCTGACATCTCTCTAGCACTGGGAGTCAGGGGCACCTGCCAGTAACCCTTGGTATATTAGTGGCGGTAATATACTCAGCCCCGCCCATCTGCACTAGGGCTTCATCTGTCCTAGGCATGGGGTAAGCATCTGACTGTGTGACTATTTAATTTTCTGTAGTCCACACAGAAACTGGTGCTGCCATCCTTCTTTGGCACCAGCACCACTGGGGTGGCCCAAGGACTGTTGGACTTCTGAATTACCCCTAGTTACAACATTTCCTGTATCTCCTCCCTCATGCACCCTATAAGGGGCCTGCCTAATAGGCCTTTGGGGTCCTGTATCCACCTGGTGCTGCACCAGGTGGGTGCACCCTGATTTCCCAGTGAACATGCCCTCAAACTCCTGTAACACTGCTTGGATTTCTTGAACCTGGGTAGGGGATAGCTGCTGGAGCATTGTTACCCCTTTCACTGAGGTGTTAGTCTGACCCTCACTGAGGAGATCAGTCACTTGATCTTCCTCAGACTCCTCCTGCAATCCACTGCAAATACTCATCACAAGGGCCTCCCTATCATGATAATGTTTCATCATGTTAACATGATACAATTTGTGCTCCTGCCTAGCAGTTCCACCATGTAGTTCACATCACTGACTTTCCTTACCACCTTGTAGGGTCCCTCCCAGGCTGCCTGCGGCTTGTTGTATGTGATAGGAATGAGAACCATTACCTGCTGCCCTACAGCATACTCAATAGCTTGAGCATTCCTGTCATACCAGACCATTTTCTGCTGATGGGCTTCTGCCAGGTTCTCCTGGGCCAAGCCCATGAGTTCTTTGAGCCTTGTGGCAATGTTTAGAACATATGCCACAACAAACTCCTTGTGAGATTCACATTCACCTTCCCACTCAACTTGAATTAAATCTAGAGGCTCTCTCACCATATGCCCATACAGCAACTCAAAGGGTGAGAAACCTCTGGATTCCTGGGGAAACTCTCTGTAAGCAAACAACAGATGGGGGAAATATTTGTCCCACTTCCTCTTAAACTGGTTTGCAAATGCCTGTAGTACGGACTTGAGTCTAGAGTTTAACCTGTCAACAAGATCATTAGTCTGGGGATGGTAGGGGGTGGTCTTTAGTTGCTTCATCCCACAATGCTTCCACAAACAAGCCAGCAGGTCTGACATGAAATTGGCACCTCTGTCACTCAGTATTTCTTGTGGGAAACCTACCCTGCTGAAAATCTCTAACAAAGCATTTGCCACCTTTTCTGCCTCAATGGAGGACAAAGTCACTACCTCAGGGTATCTAGTAGCATAATCTACTATCACTAGGATATACTTTTTCCCTGTGGAGCTTGGGGTACTCAAAGGTCCCACAATATCCATAGCTACCCTCTGAAATGTCTCCTCATTCACAGGCAAAGGCATCAAAGGAGATTTCACCTTGTCTCCTGCCTTGCCTATCTTTTGGCACTGCTCACAGGTCCTGTAGTATCCTGTTACATCTCTGGAAATCCCAGGCCAATAGAAGTTTGTATGTTTTATACCCATATGACCTGTAAAGGGAATATCATGGGCTATGGTTAGAAGTGTCAGACGGTAAGCTCTAGGCACTACCAACTGCTGTATCCTCTGGTTTAGCTTATTACTAAAGTATCCTTGTTTTACGGAAGTCACAATATTTATATATGTGCTTAGAAAACCACTATGTTACATGATTGTTTATTGAACCAGACCACTGCCCTTAGTTCACTTGTTGCTAGGAAGCTTGATTAGCAAAATACAATCTTATGCATTTTCATACAGCAGGAAAGGCATCTAGATTTCATTTCTGAACAGTGAAGATACTTTTGGTAATAGAAGAACTCAAACAGAAGTTGCACAGCTGGAGGGGGGAGGGGGGCATGAAGACCAAGTGCAGTTTGCTGCATAAGTCTGACATGTTGCTGTCTAAATGTATTTGTCCGAAGGAAGTCTATTATTATTTATTAAGTCCATAAGCTGCAACTCTACAGTGGCAAAATAAATGAGGAAGGGAAGCATCTGCAAGGAAGGCTAAGGTTGGGAATGAAAAGCAGACAGAACACAGAAACAAACGGAAATAGGGAGAATGGGGTAGACTGAGGAAGCGCAGTTAAAAGGAGATGAAGTAGAATTTAATCCACCATTTTGACAAGTGGGGCCACATGTTGCAGAGCAAGTCTAGGAATTAATTTCCCTCTTAAAAAAATAAAATAAAATAAATAAATAACTTGGGCTATTAACACTGGAAGACTTGATAAATGGCATATTGTCTTTAGCTAGGTCTTTGATTGTTGTGAATAGTCAAGACTAGGGCAAATAAGAGAAATTAAAAATGAATAAAAAAGTTATGTATTCAATAAATATATGAATACACAGATGCATGCAAGAAAATGTTTGAAGCAATGCATAAACCGATATTGAGCAGAGAGACATGATTCCCTGATTACTTCTACGTTCTCCCTCTTCATTCTTTGCCCAGTTTGAATTGCTTGCTAATGCTTGCTAATAATGTACTTAGATAATCCTGAAACAAATTCAAGATGGATTCTTAGGAACAGTTCCAGGCAAAAGTGAAATTTAGCTTAAAATTGGATAAAGTAGATAGGAATACCATTGGTATTTTAACACAACCACATTACTGTACAAGAGGTGTGCAGATGTTGTTCTGAAATCAGCATTAAGATAACCCAGTAATGTACTTCTCTTCTACAAGACCTGATTTCAAAGGCGCATAACAAGTTTTGTTATGCACCTTTGAAAGCTGCTTAACAAATTTTGTTATGCATCTTTGAATGCAGCTTTGATCATATCTTTCTCTGCAGCATACAGGGCACCTTTCAAAGAACAAGACTGGCACCAATTTCACAGTTTTAAAAGTTGTACTACATTTCCCTCTATCGTGCAAATAAAAATGAGGGAGGATAATGTCTAATAGATTTTAAAGCTGCTGTCTGTCTACACCAGAAACCTAAATGTATTACACCTATCAATGCTATAAAACACTTCACACTACTACATTTTTTTTAATTAGTGATGCATTGTCAGCTATGTCTTCATGTACTACAAAGAATTATGATTGTCTCTTTCTAGTCATGACTCGCTTGCTATGTGTTCTAGACATGGATATAAAAATTAAATTCTTGAGATTCGCTTAGCTCCATTTTTGACATGAATTGACATCCACGTCTTGAACACAAAATAAGTCACTTATGATCAAAGGCATGATTGTTATCCTCTATAAAATCTAGTTGGCAAATATGCTATGTATTTATAGCACTTCATTCAGTCCAGGCGAATAAAATAGTGCCCAGATTAATAAATTATCTTATCTTTTTTTCATGATGTATTTTCACTTTATCAGATTTATTTGGTGATAATGAAGTAAAAAATATTAATGATTAATACTAATAAAACTACATAGTGCCCCTGCATGTTCATATTTTTTATCTACCCAAAGCACTATGATAACAATGGCACCTTAAATCCCTCACATATGAAGAGATACACTGTTTAAAAGGTCCAGAGGTCTCACCTCTATAAAATGATCTGTAAGTCCTTACACCAGATAACAATTATTTAGGATAAAACTCTAAAAAATTTGAACTTGTTTCCATCAAAGAACTCTATGCAGCAACAGTGGCCAAGAGTTGGTGTAATACCTATGTGCGCTTTAAGTAACAAAACCTCTGACTACTAAGTAATATGACAGTCAGCTGTTTGTTTTTTAATCAGACATGATTACATTACTTGATACTATATCACATACAAAAAGTATGCATAAACAAGTCTGTAGGATCCAACTACAAAAGTACACAGGTCTGAGCATCATTAAATTGTTTATAAGCTTCAAGCTTGTAATCCCTCATCTCCCAAATCACATTACCTCTGCCTTCGTCAGCCTGTGTATCAACCACGTTCTGGTTGTTTTTCAGGTTCTGTAGTGCCTTTTTTTCAGTATTAGAGAACTTGGACCCACAATTTCTAAAAATAATCTCATTGGTTAGAATATATCTTATTTATAATACTGTTCAAAACCTTTGATAGTGAGGTGATAGGGGAGCTGAAAAACATTTTATAAAATTTAAACTCAATTCTACACTGAAGCCGCGGTGTTGCAGCGGTAGCATTGTTGCCTCACAGCAAGAGGTTCTCCCGTTTGATTCTCAGCTGCAGTGCCTTCTGTGTGGAGTCTGCATATCCTCCCCATGGTAGACTGGTGTTTGAAAGACATGCATGAATGGGTGTGCCTTCGTTGAAGGTTGGGCGTCGGGGTGGCACCTTGGCACCATAAAATCAACTGCCAATCATTAGTGGACCAGCGTTCCGCTGTGGCGACCCCCTAACCGGGAAAAGCCAAAAGAAAAACAGCAACAAACTCAATTCTACCACTGGTCATTATTTCCTTAGTAACTTTGGCATGAAACAAATATTTTAATTTAAGTAGCCTACCAAAGCATTTGACATCCTGCACTAATCTGAAAAGGGGGACATAAGAATTTGTTATGAAACCCAAACCTTTATTCATTAAATTAATTCAAATGTCATGAACAGGTAATCCAGTTAAACCAATAATCAAATTACTGTTCACTATGTCATGTTCATTAGTACTTGGAACATGGCCATTGATGTGACTTCATCTACAGGATTTAAGATGTTTATACTGCCCCTGGAACCTGAAATGAGGACATTTAAACAGTAACAATTTAAAATGTTGGAACGCGCTTAGGCGAATCCCGAAATATGGAGATTAAATGGCCGAAAGATTGGACTTACATATACCAAGTCCAAGATGGCCTTTTCTTGGAATATTCCCTTTTCTCTGAGGTATGACGATCTCGGAGTTGGTATATATAAGTTGGAGGTGTGGGGGGTGCAGGGGGGCTTGTCTCCTCTGCAAAAAGATGCTTTAAGGAGAAGAGTGAGTTTTGAAATTCACTCTTCTCCCATGTTTTCTGTCTTATTTTTCAGCGTTTCAGCACTCAGCATTTCAAGTGTCGACATTTCAGTAGGGAGCCCATTTAAACCAACAGGTAATATTCATTTAGACTGGGGGAGTACCTAAATCAGTATCAGTACACGAATTTACAGACAAACCTGTGGATGATTCAGTATGGTGTAACACTGACTCTTATGGAATGCATTTGCAATATGTTTGTTTGCTGCCTCCCCAGCAGTATCATTACTCATAATAACATGTACAGAGTATTGAATCTTAGATTTAACACACA
>NC_056732.1:474509344-474539344 GCF_019279795.1 Protopterus annectens | reverse complement strand
TGCAGAATCCAAGCCGCTGTGCACTCATTTTTAACACGGCCCTACTTTCCATAGTGACCGAAGTAAATGAGATGGCCAGTATAAAATTGGCTCCCATTTCCGGAAACAAAAACAAGCAGGTTAGTAAATGCTGCACTTTATCATCCACAAACCTGTTAGTAAATGCTGCACCTTATCAGCCACAGATCTGTTAATAAATGCCACACCTTCTCAGGCGCAAACCTGTTCGTAAATGCTGCACCTTATCAGCCACAGATCTGTTAGTAAATGCCACACCTTCTCAGGCGCAAACCTGTTCGTAAATGTTGCACCTTATTAGCCTTGTATTTTAGCTTTTAATTCAATTTTCCTCTAACATTCCAAAATCAATGCCTTCTAGAATGTCACTTAATGGCTGCACCCAGACTTTAAAATTAGCAGCTAATATAGCTTCTGAATAACAGAGTACAGTTGTCTGCTATTCAAATTATCATGCAAGGACCAAACTCCAAAGTCCTTCCACAGGTCCACTGTGGGAATGGGAATTAAAGTAAGACAGGAACAGCTGCAAAGCAATCTTTGTTTTCAGTTTCACTGTCCTGGTGTATATGTGCAGGCATGCAGGAAATCATGCAGCTTTCAAGACACACTCCTTTAAAACATGCCTTCTCATAAATGCCCCCCACCCCAAAGAAAAACATACTAATATTTTACTTATCTGTTTTTCCCTTTGGTGGCTAAGTTAGTGCCACTAGGCTAATATCCTGTTTTCAGAGGAGACTAAGGTGGTATTTGTACCTAGTAGGGGAAATTGGGCCATGGCACCAGGGAACTTCCCCTGCTCTTTCTTCTGATAAATGCTGTGGTATTTTTTTACATCCACCTAAGCTACTACCAACTCAGGAAAATGGCAGATGGGATCTCAGTTTAATATCTCATTCAAAGGACAACACTCCCCTATGCTGCACTGTACTATTAGTATCAAGTAGCTGATGTGGCAGTAGAACCCACAGCCTTACAATCTTCCAGCACCAAAGGTGTGTGCTATCTGGAGAACCACTGGCATCATCAGCAAAGGGGTTTACCACAACATCACTGTACCTTGTAATAGTAGATGCTTTACTTACACTGCTGATTTAACAATCTGTGCAAATTATTTAGGGTCAGCTCCTTCTACAGTTCTATCTGAACACTAGCTTTCAGCTTTTTCCTCTACCATCCTGCTTCAGACAATAATTTACCTGCTGCCCAGCCAGCCACCTCTATCTACACTAAACAAAGTGGCACATAAACACTGGACATTCCAGCCCCCTATCTGTGACCAGCACTGCCTGCAACTTCTACCTCTTTCATTGTCACAAAATCTAAATAATCTCCACAGGAAACAGTATTCTAAGGTTCAAATCCACCTTTTCACTACATACTGGATTTCTGCAAAACATTACTTTCCTTAGTTTTCTTCATAATGGATTCACTCAAGCACAAAGCCTTATGCTTTCCTTCCTCAGTCAGCATGTCACTTCCTCCTTCATCCTCCCTACTTGTACAAAAAGCTCCACCAGCAGGATGATGGGAAGTTGCAAGCAGTGCTTGCAAGTGAAAAGAGGGAAAGAAACATGGAGCTGCCTGGATGTAGGTTGTTCAAGAATGACAAAGAAAGGAGAGAAAGAGATGGAGTAGTAATCTTCATGAAGGAGTGCATCAGATGTGAGGTGAGAAAGTTGGAAGAGCATCAAATGATTAATGAGGCAATGGAGTAAGCAGGGCCAAACTTTACACTAAGTGCCTGAAGAGATCAAAGATCAGTACAGTGTATCACTTCCCAGACATCTCAAAACAGAAAGATGAGAGACTGAAGGACAAAGTAACAGAGTAGGAGATGTCCTCAGGACCAGACTGCAATATCCAAGTCCAGGGTCAAGAAGGACTAGGAGTCTACTGAGTCTTGGATCACAAGGGTTCAGCCACCTAGTGCAGAAATGTTCCAGAAAATATAACAGAAAAAAAACAGAATTCAGGATGTATATTCTTACCAAGACAGAGAGGGTCATGGATGTTTTGGTAAAGGCACAGTATGCCAAACATGATCATGTTGCTGTGATTTAAAGTTGGAGAAATATTAATATACAAAGACAAAAACAAGTATATTGAATTTTAGAAAAGTGGATTACGCTGAGCTAGGTAAAAGGGCCAGGATAAGTTAGTAAACGAGGCACAAGCAGAAGGAGTAAATAAGTTATGGAAAAGATTTGGAATAGAGTGTTCACAGCTATAAAAAATGCATGGGAAAAAGGCTAATTGGTCTATGTAGCAATGTAAGGGCAGCTGCGGTGGTGCAGTGGTTAGTGTTGCTGCCTCATAGCAAGAGGTTCTCTGGTTCGATCCTCGGCTGGGGTGCCTTCTGTGTGGAGTCTGCATGTCCTCCCTGTGGTCGTGTAGGTTTCCTCTCAGTGCTCCGGTTTCCTCCACATCCCAAAGACATGCTGTAGGTGGATTGGACACTCTAAATTGGCCCTAGGTGTGAGTATGTGCATGTGTGTGCCTTCTGTGGAAGGGTGGGCACCAGGCTGGGAACTTGACACAGTAAAACACTGCCAATCATGAGCGGACAGGTGATCTGCTGTGGTGACCCCTAAACGGGAAAAAGCCGAAGAAGGTCTATGTAGCAATGTGAGATGAGGAAATGGGTCAAAATATAGAACCTGAAAAAGGTGGAAAGAAGAGGGGTGTAGTGCCACAGTGCAAACAGGCGAGTTGGGGGAGGAAAAGTGGAGGTAGCAGCAAAGCTACAAGTTAAAAGGCCGCTGCCTGAAGGGATCAAAAAAGGGAACAAGGATTTTCAGGTACACAGTAGAAAGAAGGAAGGGAGGGCCACACCTGGCTGAGAACAAAGATAAGAGAATAGCAACAGAAGACTTGGAAAAAGTATGGGTACTGAACAAAAACTTTTTGCTTCAGTATTTACAAAGGAAAACAAAGGGAGAGTGCCATGCTGGGAGACAGGCAAGAAACTACAGAAAGTAGAGTGAACAAACACCAAGACAGAGACCCAGCAGGCAATATCACACTAGCCATGACTGAAGTGTCTAATGACTGAAGGGCAACAAATGTAGTATAACAAAGGCATGGGGAAAAATCCAGGAAACTACAGGCCTCTTAGCCTTTTAACAGTGGCAAGAAAGGTCATGGACAGAATCCCGAGGGAAATGCTGGTAGTTTTCCTAGAGGACAATAGTCTACAGGAAAGGACAGAAACCATGATGGGTTCATGACCAGAAAGAGCTGTGAGATCAAATCTGATCCAGCTTTATGACTGAGATACCGGTCATCAGCCTGATGGGGAAGTACAAGTACATGTGGTCTACTTAAACTTGTTCATGGTGGTTCACTTAGTCTCAAGCATGCAGCTGATATGATCATTTGAGGACAGTGGAGTTAGGACCAAAGCTATGGAACTGGCTACCTACCTAGGTGAATACAGGAGAAAGAGAACAGTCGTGACAGGGAATATATCAGGAATAAGAAAAGTGACTGGTATCAGTCCTTTTCTGATGGAATAGAGAACAGAATCCACTTTTCTGTAATGACATAAAAATAGATGTAGCAGTAATGAATGTGGGTAAAGAACCTAAAGAAATATATAGAACAGCTGGCTGAGTATGTGAAAGGCAGCAGTTAAGGTTTAATGGATACAAATACAAAGTAGTGCACCAAGGCCAGAACAACCCTGGTGTGAAATATCAGCTGAGGGAAGTGGAACTGATAGCAACTGAGCATGAAAAGGGTTTGTGAGTGTTGATCTCGCCAGGTTATAAACTACCAGGAGCAAAGTTAAAGTGCAATGTCAGCAGCAAACAGCTTGTGGGGGCATAATCAGGAGAACTGAATCCCAAAGCAATAAGGTGCTGAGCAAGCTGCTGGAAGGAGTCCAGAAAAAAACAACAAAGAAGGTGCATGAGATAAAGCCCTGACTATGGCTCAGCCGGCCTGGGTTCAACTGGCTGCTTGGGAGACTGTTGAGGTGTCAGGGAAGGGATGGGTGTGCCCATCCTAGGTTGGAGGATGCTTGTTGATATGCTTCTTAAAGGGGGGGGGGTGATGTTCAAAGGGGGAAGCTGCCCTTGGACGTAATCAATGAGTGTGTGGGGGAGTGGGTAGGTCATAAACAACCTCCCCCAATGGAAGCACAGATGAGACAAGTCCTCATGATGCCATTAGGATCCACTTCGAGCCCCAGCAAACTGGAGTAAATCCAAGGTGGTAGGAAAGTGGTTGGTAGACCTGGCATGGATATGTGGCATTGCAGGACAGGCCAGCAATGATGAGGTCTGAGGGGACCAAAAAAAAAGAAGACACATGGGATGGAGGGAAAAAGATATGACTGGAGACCAGAAGAGCTAGTGTTCTTCTTAAAAGAAACCAGAAGCAATGGTGGGGACATAATAGTGAGGTACACAATTATGTGGAGGGGATGTATAGCAGTAAACTTGAAAATGTAGGGCATAAAGGGAAGAGGGGAACAGACATCAAACTCTAGGGTCCAACTACTCTATGGATCTTCAACAATATGTCTTTACAGAGAGGGCTGTGGAACACACTTCTGGAATGGCTAGTACACATGCATTCAAGTGGACATGGGACAGGTGGAGAAAGGGTGCGAGGACAGTAGAGATGATGAGATGTAGAGTGTTAAAGGGCAGACTTTTTCCAGCAAGCTAACATAGTGTAAAGTCTAAGAGTCTAGGAACTATATCCACAAAAGTATCTATGAAAAAATATTTTTTCTCAAATTACCCTTTAATCCCACCATTTCTAGTATCATGTTATACCATCAACACATTACTAGATATCTTTCCAATGCCAGATTGTGTTGCATACTTCAAATAATAACTACAGTAGTTAATAACTTTGACTCCTCTGTACATTCTTTCCTAACAAATACTTTGCTGACTCTACTCAAAACAGCAAGTTAAAAATATCAGACTTTCTGTTCTTATCAGTTCATTTCTATACCTCTTGCAAACAAATTAATACTTTCTGATAAGACCTATTCAAAAGATTATTAGTTGTGAAGTCACTAGACCACCTTAAGAAAATCTTCCTTAAGTGAAAATGTCTTTTAGTGGCAAATAGCACTGAACATTATGGTGGAATCAGTCCACCCCATCCCTTTACTTAATATAGCCAGTTTGTGGTAAAATGAACTTAAATCAGGTTATTTCTTTTCAAAGGCACTGCATGAATAGCCTATCAGTCTCATTGGTTAAATGTTTGGAATGGCTATTACTCCCTCACTCTCTCTCTTAAATAATAGGCTGTGTCAACTCATCAATGTGTTTGATGGCTGTCAGCATCCATTTCTCCCTCTCTCCTCCCAGAAGGCATTCCTGCATTTAGCATGACTTTCTGTTCTGATTCATTCACTATAACACAGTGACAGTCGGCCACCATCACCAGCTGGAAAGTAGAGACAGCATGGACAGAGTACAGGACACATGTCCACTGTAAGCACACTGACACTAGACATACTTCCTAAAAAAGTGCACACAAGAAAACCAAAGGTCAGTCCACCTGGCCACAGTGGCTCGCACAGCATATTTTTGGGAATCCTCATCTGCCTTTTATGTAGTATCACTCTCAAATACATATGACAGCGTGTGCAGATTAGTACTGCATATGACAGCTGTGCAGATTAGTACTGCATTTGTCAGCGTGTGCAGATTGGTCACTGCTTCTGGTAACAACCTTATGGCCCTGCTGACTGTAATAACAAAAAAAATTTCTTCCTTAAGTTCGCCCTGCTAAGCATGCCATGGCAACACAGCACAGTGAGTGTGGTGAGCAGCAACACAATGCGTTTTTTTCAGACATAAAAAAAACTTAGGTGACTCACTCCTTCACTGTGACTCCTTTGTTTGAAGAAAGTTGTTTGAGAGAGATTTAAATGTTGGTAGATGTTCACCTGCTCTAAGAAATGTAACAATCTTGTTCCAATTGGATCGAAGGAATGAACCGGAAGCCTTAGCAATTATTTTGGTAAGCATTTTTGGTGTATGGAGGAAATTTTGGTTTGAAGATTTTGCTGTCCTATTAGACTTATGCAAAGACAGCAGGTTGGACAGATGAGGACCATGTAAGAGTTGGAAAGTAAAGTTCTGATGATCATACGTTGATTGACGGCTAACTGCCCTCCAGTTCATTTCAGCAGGGGCATTACAGTAATGGGTAGCAGAGGGAAAATTACCAGCAAGTTTTGCAAATTAATTTGAAGTACTAGTAAGCTTATCCTTTAGGTAGTTGGTCAGATTACCCATGACAACATCACAATATAGTAGTTAGAGGTGATATTCGGCATGAACCAGCACTGTTTTTATATCTGCTGTTACAAAAACTTGAGGCATGAAGACTACAAAGGTTAAATTTAGCTTCCCTAACTATGTTCCCCAAATACTCAGCCTGTTGTTTTAGGATTACCTTTGGTTTGGGCCTTGAAGTTGAAATAGTACCAATTCACTAACATGTATCATCTAAGTTTTTTAATACAACTGTAGTGCTGTTTATTTAAGCCTTAATAATGCTGAAGCCTAGTCATAGATTAATTTGCCTTGTGTATCTGCTATGGAGGAGGATAACACATCAGCATACTGTATGAGATGAAATCCTTCTGTGTGATGGTGAATTTTACTGGTGTATATTGACAAAAAAGATAACAGGCCCAGGACTGAGGTCTGGGTAACTCCGATATTAGCATAATAGAAATCAGACACCACAGACTACCAAGATATGACCTATTTTCTTCTGGATGGATAACCAGAAGACAAAGTCAGGAAGTCTGCATGTCAGGCATTTTCTCTAAGTTTGTAGATCATAATATTGTGGCCAACAAGGTCTCTAGCTTTAGGAAAATCTTAGCAGTGTGCTGATCCTTATCAAAAGCAATGGCTACCTTGTCAGTTAATTTCAGTAAGGATATACAGGTTCTATATGCTTCTCCTTAACCACATTGTGTTGCAGATAATTTATGTTCCAAAAGATTCACTATAAATACCCATCATGCACTACTTTTTTGTGAACTACTGAAATGGGTTAAGGATACTAATAGGTCAATATTTTTCAACCTTTCCAATGTCAAGACAATTGAAAAGCAATATTTCAATTCTTCCAAACATCAAGGACAACAAAAATATTTCTCTTAATTAAAATGATGAGTGGAATAGTGATCACATCCCCAACTTTCCTTACAAAGCAGGGAGTAAAGTTATCAAGAGCTGGTGAGCCATGTTTCTTAGTTTCGTCAGTGTGGTCTGCATATATCTAAAATGCTGGCACCACTCAGGTTTGCTGATGATACAACAGTGGTGGGCCTCATCAGCAAAGATGATGAGGCAGTTTACAGGGTTGAGGTGGAACAACTGATTACCTGGTGTGACAGTAATAACTTAACAATAAACATGAACAAGACAAAGGACATAATTATGGACTACAGAAAAAAACAAAAGGAACATTCTCCTCTTACTATCACTGGAGAAACACTGGACAGAGTTTGAAGCATGAAGTTTTGGGGGTACATATTGATGAGGACTTGTCCTTGTCTACCAACACAAATGCCACTGTCAGGAAGGTACATCAGAGGCTGCACTTCCTGAGAAGGTTGAGGAGAGCAAACATACCATCAACAGTTCTCACAATCTTCTACAGGGGTACAATAGAAAGCATCCTGACAAACAGCCTCACAGTATGGTGCGGAAGCTGCTCTATCACTGAGCACAAGGTTCTCCAGAGAGTGGTAAAGGCAGCCAAAAGGATCATCATGATCACCCTACCAGCTATCCAGGACCTGCACTTGTCCATATGTCTAGGCAGGACCAAAGGAATAATTAAAGACTGCACCCACCTTGCTTACAGACTATTCACGTACCTATCATCTGGCAAGCGCTTCTGTAGCATAAGATGCAGAACTATGAGATTCAGAAATAGCTTCTTTCCACAGGTCAACAGACTATTGAACACTTGCAACATCATGCTTCATGCTGTCCATCTGGGCCACTACTTCAATGTAGAAGACCGTCTCAAACTGTGCAAAAACTTGACTGCCTGTCTCAATCCAATATCAGTGCAATACTCAGTAAGTCGACCAATTCCTAAAGGGTCAGTAGTAAGGCCAGAGAAATGTCTCATTATAGTGCAATATCTAATGCTAGTCTGTAACTCAGCCGTCAGTGCAATATTCATGAATGTCTCATTCTGGGCAATACTCAGTGTAAGTCTTTAATGCAATGTCTTAACCTAAGTACTGTGCAATACTCAAGCAAACAAAGAGATCACTGTATATTAAATGTTAAAGTGAATTTAATTTATGTGCAATATTAGGATTATGTAGCTAGAACATTATGGCATAGAGTAAGCAGTTATTAATGTATTAATGTCTTGTTATATTAAGTCTATGTGATACCTGTACATTTGAGTCCAGAGATATGGAATTTTGTTCAATTTTTGCACTTGTGTGATTCTGAAAGACAATAATGTTTACTTTGACTCTGACTCATATCAGTTGATTTAGAGTTTGGAGCTGTACACTTTGCCACATCCTTCGTAAGGAAGTCTGTAATGGAAGAAAACTAGTGTTTAAGCAATCAGCTGTTTCTCAGTGCACTCAAAGCCCCAGTGGGTTTTCAATGACTGTTTTTATTTTACCATTGAGGTTATGCTTGCTGGCCATCAAACCTCCCCCTATTGCTCTTTAACCCATTTGTTCCTCTGTACTGCGTGACCCCAGCATAAGGATAATAACTAAGCAGAGGAGCCATGATGCACTCATCCATGGACATTGTTTGTGTTTTGCTGACATCCCGACAATGAGGTAATTTCTAATGAAGCCCTAACCTTGCATAACTGCAGGAAGCCTGTGTCTTCCTACTGTGTGTGTGTGTGTGTGTGTGTGTGTGTGTGTGTGTGTGTCTGGAAAAGTAGTAGTAGTCTTATTCATAACTGCCCCCTTGCAAGGTATACACAGATGAAGTCCTGACTGGGATCCAGGAAACTCAAGTTCAGTAGCAGTTTCAGCACTGGAAAAGCCCAGTGGGGAAGACTGGAGTGGGCAGCTGACATCAGCTCTCCCATTATGGGTAGAGGGAGTGCTGGTTCAAGTTAGCCAATCTCCATCTGACAGGTGGAGGTATGCATAGCACTGACATGGCTAGGACTGGTGGGATGGGCTTGGTGATCCCAAGTCAGTGCTGGCATGTGGGTGGAAGCATGCACGCACTCACATACACACACACACACACACACACACACACACACACACACACACACACACACACACACACACACACAGAAACACACACACACACACACACACAGACACATGCACACACACGCACACACAGACACACGCACACACACACACACACACACACACACACACACACACACACACACACACACACACACACACACACACACACACACACACAACAAACATGTGGCATCTACTCAATCCTTAGTCCTGGTTGTACTGTCAAATCTACAGTATCCCACAATGGACTACCACATATTACTAACAGACTATATTTTAATGAGTCACAGCTTCCCTTACTCTGCTTCCTGACTCTCACACATAAATGTACACTGGCATTTCCTTGATCACAAGTTCAAATACTATTATCATTTTATCCAACACAGACTCTTTCTCGTCTGTTAATTAACAATAGTGTTAATCATCTTGTGCAGGAACTATAGGGCACAACAGTATATAATACTCACTTTTTACTTCTTATAGTAAAAACCACATGAAATCAGTATAAAAATTGCTCAAGTGAAGCAGAATATACCAGATAAAAATATACAAGCAGACTCCATGGAAACCAACTAAATAAAAGTCAAACTAAATTTAGGAAGTGGCAAGCTAGGTGCTATAAATGACTTTATAAGATGCAAACTTTCAGGAGGATGTGTTATTCTAAAAAGCTGATCTCTTTCAACAAGTGATTCCAGTTAATAATGCAGTCCAGAGTAAATAAAACAATTACTGTATCATTTGAGAAGACATTTCCAATACAGTGTATAGTTAATAAAACATATTAAAACAGAAGATAGAAAAACTTAACATATTGCAGCACAGTAGCTGTTGATATGAGAAATTATATCCCAGCTGAATGCTACTGTTTTGGAATTTTTGTAAACAACAGACCAGTATAACGATTCAAACCTTCCGGATGGTTAGTGTCTGTGACATCCTCCCCAGTCAAGTCCTTAAATGAAATGATCAGCAGTTTGTATTTCTAGCAGGTGCTCCAGTGCTACTATGTATTCTTCTTCTTCTTTTGGCTGTTCACGGTTAGGGGTCACCACAGCGGAACTCTGGTCTGCTAATGATTGGCAGTAGATTTTTACGGTGCCAAGGTGCCAGCCCGACACCCAACCTTCAACAAAGGCACACCCATTTACAAATGTCTTTCGAATGCCACTCGACCATGGGGAGGACATGCAGACTCCACACAGAACGCTCCCCAGTCGAGAATTGAATGGAAGAACCTCTTGCTGTGAGGCAACAACGCTACCACTGCACCACCATGGCTTTCTCCAGTGCTACTATGTATTCTAAATTGTATATTTCATTAAGTACCTCTACAACTGCATGAAGAAGCCTGGAAGGTTCCTAGTGAGGGGCAGTATCTAGGAAAGAACTCTATTAATACTGAGGAAGGGCAAGTGAGTGTATAGGTGAAGGCTGCAAAATGTTTTTCTTACTTTTTTTACACAATGTCCGTAAAACAAATACTGTACTGCAGGACATTGCTGTTCACTTTCTTTACCTGTGCATCTAAGCTCAGCCATTTACTCGACAGATAAAGATTGTGAAGAACAATACTGATTGTCTTTGTATTTATTTATTTACATACATTACATTTACTTATTTATTTTTTATCTCCTGAACAATCTAGTGGACAACTGCCACACTTTTGCTAAGGTTCTTGAAAAATGTATACAAATACAGGTTCTCAAACACATTACTGATGGAGGTCTCTTATCCCCCACATAACATGGTTGCATCCCCATCTTTATCATTAACCCTATCAGAAACTTGGGTGACATGCTTTCTGCCATTTTCCTTAATCACTCAAAAGCATTCAGTACAGTCTCTTATTCTATTCTAATACAAAAAACTATCATCCCTAGGAATAGGAATATTGCCACTTACTTGGTTCAAAAGCTACCTGTCTCAAAGGACACAAGCTGTAAAATGGCTAAACAACTCCTCCTCCTTTCTCCTTGTATCAGCTGGCATCCCCCAATGACCTGTTCTTGGCCCTCTACATTTCAATTTATTTATAAATGATCATAATGAAGCAAAAAAAGTCACTATAGTACAGTTTACTGATGACTTCAATTTCATTTCCACTGATAAAAACCTATACAGACATCAAAAGAAAACCCAAGAATTCCTTACATCTACTGAAACAGAGCTAATCAATTTCCAACTTTTCCTAAATCCATAAAATTTAAATGAATCCACTTCACCCATAAGTACAGATAAATTGTTTTCTAACACTGTAATAATGCTTTGTGTCCTCATAATCTTTCATAATCTTTAAAAAATTGTGATGTTGCCATGGGTAAGATTTTTTTTCTCTGATCATATTTCTTACACTTGTTGTTTAATTTTTAATGGAATTTTAATTTCCCATAATTGTGTGACCCTTATTTTACTGACATACTTCTCTTTTGTGAGCGTTGTTTTATTACTTGGAGCTTTTTTCCCTGGGCTACCACTGCAAGATGTGTTTGCATGCACCCAATTGGACTATCCTGGTAAACAAATGCTCATAAATAAATTCATTTTTTATCTTTTTATTTATTTAAAGTAATTTTAGCAAATCAAATACTATACTATACAATGCAAGTTCATAGGTGGTTTCCAAGCTATCAGCCCAAGAGCCATTTTAAGCCTAGCCAAGCTTTCTCCAAATTTACCAGAATATTGCTGACGTGTCAATACCCCCAAGGAATTTTATTGCTACAATAGAGGCTCATGCACATCAAGCATTCACAGGTGACTCCGGTCCATTAGGTACAGAGGTAAATCTGTGATTTCCAATCCACTCGTCTAAGTTATGTTTGAATATGGTTAGGGATGAGCTTTGCTTCACATGAATGGGGAAGCCTGTTCCAGCAGGGAAATCTTCATTCTATCTAACATACTGTTTCCCGATTTGTCCTTGAATTTAGAATGCATGAAATATGGATGATTTTGTTGTATATTTACTATATGCATGCTCTGCATCTACAAAGCAGCACTATCATGTTTCAGTCTCGATCTCCTGTTGCAATCTTCCCAAACTTTTAAATTCTTCCCAGCGATTGTCTTAAATACCAAAATAACCATTGGTACAACCTACTGACATATTGTTTTCTTACATGGAAATCCCTACCCTCACACCACCCTAGACTGAAACCAAGCAACTTTTTCTCCAAGAAGTTGTCATGTTACCAGCGAAAGATGTGTGAGGCCGGGGATTTCCATCCCCACACAAACTCTGAAGGAGGAGGAGGAGAGGAGGAAGGAAATAAAAAGGTAAAAAATGTTTTAAGGATTTTTGCAACACTGATGACCCCTGTAACCTGGTGAGCAGAGCAGGAGCTCCATCTGTCCCACCTTTCCTACAGCCCTCTCCAGAGATATTAATCTCGGAGTTAGATATATAAGATTTTAGCCATGTTTCAGAAACTATCATAAACAGTAACATAACTCTGGACATTTAATAGCCAGGCTTGGAACACTGACTTTTTATTACATAAACTCCCTGCATTTGTCTTCAGGTCTTTTAAGTCTGAAAAGTGAGACTTGGAACCTTGAGAAATTCTGTTGACATAGGAAAGAAAGCCTGAGTTATTTTCAATATCACCAATGCATTGTACACATAGATATAACCAGTAGGACAGTACCTAAAGGAATATTTAAATGTTAAGACGTTAGAAAAAAAACTGTCATTTTGATGACTATTCAGCAGTGGAACAGAATACAATAACGACTTAAATTGAGATGTAATACCAACTGAAATACTGTTATGAAGTGTATACATGAATATGGACATGTGGTTTGGGCAGTAATGACTATGAAATCTGCAACACATTTATATATGAATGCACTCAAACACATTAGAAAAAATACAAATGTACAATCCCCTAATCTGAACAGAAGACAGCAAATCTCAGTGTGGCTCTGTGTGTTTCAGTGTGATGACAGATTAATCTGCAGCTAGAAATCTTGTATTTGGTAGAAAGCCTAGCATTTTGTGTGTAACTCTGCTTTTCTGTTTGGCTTTGCTATTTGTATAAAAATGAAAGACGCACACTTCCTTAAATTGTGGTAATGCTGTACTATTGCTTGGTGTTTGCATCTGGAACACTATAATTCCTTAATCTGTGATTGGTACCCACATCCTTGCAGGAAAAGTGGTATGCAAAACTTGCAACTGTGCACAGTGCTAGTTTAATAAAGCCTTTAATTAGTTACTGAGTCCTGTCAGTATAAATGCTATACCATGGCAATACTAGAAGAAAGTCATTAGACCGCTTTTTTTTGGCAATAATACAGAGAGAGGTCAATTAGTATAAACTGTTGGAATTATGACGGCAGGTTCTCTGCATGAAATAGTAGCTGTGTATGTAGGACAACAGTATGTAAAAGGAAAAAAGAAACACTTATTAGGTGGGTCTGCTACAAACACATTAGTCTCAGGCACTGAAATACCACTATCTTGTAGCCAGGGACTCAGACATCTTATAGCTCATATGCCTGGCCACTCATGCTTGTACCTGACTGCATGTGCAGGTGAGGTGCAGCAGCCCCACTTTCTCTCGATGGCTGTCGCACCTAGCCTGAACATAGGAGCGGAGCTTGAGCAAGGTTAATGCAGCAGCCATGGGGAAGGAGAGGGAATGGGTGGGAGTGCAGGTTAGGGTTTGATTCAGTGACTGGGAGGGGATTTAGCATTTGGGAGGGAAGAGCTTTAGGTTTAAGAAGCAGGAGGGGAGTTTTGGATTTATGGAGTGATCAGGGACTTTAGGTTTAGGTAGCGAGAAGGAGGGTTTTAGATTTAGGGAGCAGGAGGGCAGTTTAGGGCTAGGGAGCAGTAGTGGAGGTTTAGTTTTAGGGAGCAATCAGGAACTTTAGTTTTAGGGAGGGAGGAGTGGTCAGGGGCTTTAGGCTTATGGAAGTGAAGGGGAAGTGCTATGGTTAGGGCTTTTGACTGGGAGGAGTTTTAGGGTTAGAGTTAGGGTTTAAGTTGGTCTATGCAGATAAGTAGAGTCAGGTGGTGGGATGGCTATGTAATATAGTAGGATCAGGCTACTGGGAACTAGGGCATTTGTCAGAGCAAGGGGCAGCAAACCAGTGTGTAAAGTGCTGGTAGCATGCGATCTCTTGTCATAGAACTGATTAGGCCATTAGAAACAGAGAAACAGGTACCATGCATGTAATAGGGAAAGCTGCTACTGTCTGACTATAAGTATTATCTAAACACGCATACAAATAAAAAAAATACCATCTTCTTATAACTGGCAGCTGATTTAGGCTTTGTTGCTGCAATATCCTTTAGTGTTCAATTAAAAACAGAAAGACAGAAGGATAAAATACATGTTTAAGTGTGATAATGAAGTAGATCTATTTGTTCTAAAGCACTTTTGTTGAGTGGTTCTTTCAGCTGTCCTGTTCTGCTTGTAGCACTATTCTCTAGTATACATCAAAAATAGAAGTGAAGACCTATATCTAACTTTGTGTTTATTGAGTAGGTCTGCTTGTGAAGGGGTGCTTTAAACCTGCATCTCTTAAACATAGTTCTTATCCTCTTTGCTCAGGAATTAGGGACAAAGCCCAAAATAATGAGGCACAATGACCCAAATCAGGAAAAATTTAAAAAAATTACTATAATCCACTAGAACAAGTACTACATCAAATTGCATTTTCATAAGAATAAAAATATGAAACTCTAAAGTCTGGTATTACTGATTGTAATCCTCAGGGATTTACCAGAAAAAAAATTATGAATGACAGAGCAAAATTAAAAATGAAAGTCAGGGGCATTTTATAAAATCAAGGACAGGTGAGAGCTATGCTTCAGAATTAGTGTAGCCTTATGAAAGTTGCCTAGATGCTTGTGGAATTTAAACTTTCATGAAATAATTCTGTCAAGCAGCAGAAAGTAGCAATTATTGTGTCACTACACTGAGTCGGTTTAAAGTGGGACATTATAAGTGGGGCTAGATGCTTCTGCTCATTACCAAACTTACAATATTATGAACTGGACTAGTACATTTCAGTAAATAGGCAGGGCCTGCTAATTAATACTGCAGATTTTGTTCACTTGTATTCAGATGTACTTGACACGTTTACTGGATCAAAGCTTGTTTGGGAAGCCCTCAAAATATTCCTGCAATCTGTACCTTCCAGCAGGTCACAGGCAGGTAGATCAGTTAGCAGGAAAAGGGCCGGGTTTCTCTTGTGCACAGGATGTACACGGACAGCCTGTTGCAGTGACACAGTGGATAGTATGACTGGCTCATGCTCATAAGTTGGGGAGTTCTAAGCACATGTCTAGTCTCTTCTCTAATTGGTTTTGTTTTTAACATGATATATTCTGGATAGCTTTGGTTAATAAAAAGAAAAAAAAAAAGAAAAATGGCTAGAGTTTTCGGTTATGGTAATTTGTTATTTTGGTTGTGGTATTTGGTTAAGCCTTCCATGATTTCCAGTGCAGATTTAAAAGGATCTTTTAAAAAATGTCTTTTTCTTCTGTTAATTATGGCAATGGTGCCTTTAAGCTAGCCATTCCATAGTTGTGGTGCCCCTGTTCTCCTCTCTTGAAAGTGACAATTAATGGTTTAAGGGGTAGCATTTAGGGGAACTGTAGTATTTCATTTACAGTTCTATATGATGCTTGAAACAAGGAGTTTTTTTCTCTCTGAGACACAGCATAACCGTGTACCCCCTGGTGCTGCAAAGTATTATGCTGGGGGTTCAGACTAGCCTCATTATTCAGTAAGTTATGGTATGAGGCACTCCTGATTAGAAATGCAATTTTTTACCTGTAAGATCAAGGGTCCTGTTCTCTAAATTGGTCTTTAAATTTAATATTAATACTTAGGATGCATACCTCTCAACTTGCAGATAATGAAAATTGGTACAAACGCCCCGGAAGAGTAGGTACATCCAGCAAAAAATCTGGGTGCCTAATTTGCATACAATTTGAATACCAAATAGCAAATAACTCTTCCTGCTTCCTCTAGGAAGGTGGGATATCACTCAGAACAACATATATGAAAAACACAGAGTGACAAAAATGAGGGAAAAATATAAGCACATTATCAAAGAGACAGTGTAAAATCTGTAGACTTTAATGGTGTATTTCAAAATTCTTCCACACAATGTCATATATTTTTGCTTCTGGAAAAAGGGAGATATAAGATGTGTGTCCTTTTTGTTTAAATTATTGGTGCTGCTAGTATGTTGGTCATGTAGTGTGGTTTTCTGTGTACTAGATGGCTTCACAATTCATTTGAGAGGGGGGGGGGGTAACAGAATATTGTGTGAAGGGCTAAATCAGGCCTGAAAATAGGTACATTCCTCCAAAACAGGTACAGTTGAGAGGTCTGGTTGGGGATGCTTATTTCAACTGTTTAATAATTTATTAACAAAAAGAAAACAGATGAAGAAAGAAGGCAAGAAAAGGAAAAGAAATGAATGCTTGGCCTGGATCAGTATAAATAAAAAATGGATATGGTGAGACAGCTGGGGAATTAATCATATTAGGGGAGCGGTCCTTCGGATTTTTTTTTTGTTCTCAATCTTGGATGTTTTTAAGAGAAAGAGATCAACTGATTGAGGTCCCTGGATCATTTCCCTCATCACTTCTGTCAGTTGCAGCAGCTCAACAGAAAGCATACTTTCTTGGGACGCCAACAGTTTAGAAGGCTGATGGCTATTCATGCAAGAGGTGCTTTGGTTTATTTCCAAGTTTATTGTAGTCACTACTGCTTGCGTGATCTTAGCAGCTGTGGGACAGGATGTTGCAGCCAGAGCAGTTTGTTGTTACATATATGGATATATATACATATATATATATATATATATATATATATATATATATATATATGGGTCTACCTGACATCATCGACAGCGGCAAACACTGACAAGTGAATTGCGAGCGCCAGAAGATCGACAATGCAGAAGACCGACGCGATGGATGAAAACACCGACGCCGAGGATGCCGACATGGGAAAAGGCTGTGTAAGTATGCGGTAGTGACGGACGTTAGGGTGCGAGTAAGGTAAGTGTGGATATTGACGGTCTGTGGGGATAGCGGTGGGTTAAGTGAGTTAGGGTTAGGGACTGGGTTAGGTAAGTGTGCAGTAGTGATAGTCTTTGGGTTAGGGGCGGGTTAAGTGAGTTAGGGTTAGGGCGCGGGTTAGGTAAGTGTGTGGTAGTGATAGTGTTTGGATAGGGGTGGGTTAAGTGAGTTAGGGTTAGGGACTGGGTTAGGTAAGTGTGTGGTAGTGATAGTCTTTGGGTTAGGGGCGGGTTAAGTGAGTTAGGGTTAGGGTTAGGGCGCGGGTTAGCTGAGTATGCGATAGTGACGGACCTTAGGGTTAGGGTTTGGGTTAGGGTTGTAGATAGTTGTGTATGTGTGGTTTAGTGTGGGTTTGTAGGTATTTTGGTGTGCTTGTGTTGTGTGTGTGGTTTTTGGACAGGGGATGTGTTTTGTTTGTTGATTGTTGTTATTGTGGTGTGTGCAGTCTATGAGGTTTCGTGTTTGTGTACCGTCAGTTATTTCGTTGTCGGGCATGTGAGGTTTCGTGTTTTTGCACTGTCGGTTATGTGGTGTCGGTAATTTCGTTAATTTCGTTGTCGGTGTTCTGGGGTTTCGATTATGTCAGGTAGAACCATAATATATATAGATATATATATATATATATATATATATATATATATATATATATATATATATATATAGGATCAAAACATATAAATATATATGGGTCTACTTTACAAGACCGAAATCCCAGTTACTTGATTTTCATAACGCAGAGACAAAAAGCCGACAACCGCATATCACTGACTTATTGGAACACCGACTTTCAACTCCAGGTAAGTAACCACTTGGACACCATGTTGAATTTTGCCCCTTACCCCCACAGTAGTGCGATCTCAGAATTGGTATATTTAGTTAGGGGGGGGTGGGGGACATAGTCCCCCACAAGGGTGGGTTTTATTTGCTTCGGTTTTAATTTATTTTTTAGTTTGGGCAAGTGGTCACTTACCTGGAGTTGAAAGTCAGTGTTCCTGGAGGTCGGTGATATGAGGTTGTTGGCTTTTTCGTCTCGGCATTATGAAATTCGGGTAAATAGGATTTCGGTCTTGTAAAGTAGATCCATCTATATATATGTGTGTGTGTGTGTGTGTGTGTGTGTGTGTGTGTGTGTGTGTGTGTGTGTGTGTGTGTGTGTGTGTTTTGACCTCCCGTAAGTGATACATAAGTTCATAAGTTTTATACAGTGCTCAGGCCTAATGACCAACTAGGAAGGCTGATTCTAGTATGTAGGGATAATATACTTTACCACCTGCCCAAAAGCCTGTTTTTTAAATACCTTTTAAATCCTGCTTTCTCTAATATGGACTGGAAGTTTATTCCATAACATTATTAGTCTCTGTGTCAAAAAGGAATGTCTTAGTGAGGATGTCATGTTATTTAATGCAAAATTCACACCCTTATGCCTTCTTGAAATAGCAGGCAAATAAATCTCTATGTCCAACTGAGCCTGAAAATTTGAACTATGGCAAATCTAATAGAAATATATGTATTTTATATGAATGTATCTGTAATGAATAGTAAATGAATTAAAATTCCTACACCTTCTCAAATAACTTTCCTTGTTATATGATGCAGTTCTCTGTGTAAACATGTTTTGCACTCTAATTCTTTTAATTGACCCATAGTGTATATGCAAAAGATGTTATTTTACTTTAAAATTGGTCTTATGTGAGTTTAAATAAAGATGTAAGGCATTTCTTATTCCTATTACTAAGATTCCTTAACATATATTTTATTTTATACATAGCTTTGATGCAGATTACATTGATATTAATTCTAAAAGAAAAGTCTAATGTCATGGTTATCTCCTTAGATCTTTGTTTTGTGTTACTACTTTAAGTTTCTTTTATTTCAAGTACATACTGACAGTTCACCAAAGCACATAATGTTGCACTTATCCAAACTGAATTGAATACCAGTGTTATAAGACCATTCACTAATTTTCTTCATATAAATATTCAAGTATTCAATATCCTTATCAGCTTGCGCTATGAATCATATCTTACAATCATTCACATACTTGCTCAACCAACATATATTTGATTTTGATACTGTAGAAAAAACAATATTAAATAGTGTAGAGTTGAAACAGACCCCTGAGGAACTCCAAAGTTAACAGACAAATGCTCTGAATAACTGCCTTTAATAGTAACAAACTGGGATCTGTTCGTTACCCAAATCATTATCCATCTATTCAGAAAAGGATTAATATTAGTTTTAACAGAACTTCAATACATCACTACATGAGGAAGTGATTCAAGAGTTTTAGTAAGATCTAAGCAGATTACTGTGCAAGAAAGACGTAAGTCAAGAGCTTTAGCAATTTGTTCATAAAAGCACTGCATGTTAGTCAAAGTCAATCTTCCCTTGATATACCCATGTTAGTACAGGTATAAAACTACACAATCTGAAATGGTAATTTCTAAGAATTCTGAAATGTATTTTTCAAAGTAATTTCCCAAGATTGAAGATAGAATTATTGGTGTATAGTTATTTATTTCATTTTGACAACCCTTTTTATATGGGTGTGATACTGGATTCCTTCCAAACACTTGGGACTGCAACTGATGAAACTAATATGCTAAACTACAAGTCTGAAATTAAATGGTCTTTGATTGTTACTATCTCAGTAGGAGGTATCAGATCAGAACCCATTGATATTGAATTTTTAATTTTATTAATAGCTTTTTCAATCACATCAGTTGTTATAACAGAGTATATACTGCCAGAAACTTTGATCTTTTAAGTTAAGTGTTGAAGATTTCTCAAAGAGCGAATTAAAGTATACATTAAATACTATTGCAATATCCTTGGGGTCTGTTATCACTCTCTCATTAACATTTGTTGCATTTATAGCTTGATCTAATTTAGTAATACTGTTAATGTACTACAGGAACATCTAAGTATTATCTTTATCCACAGATAGTATATTTTCAAATTCAATTTTTTTTTCATTCTTTATATTCATTTTATGTCCCAGTTATTTTGTTCAGTATTCCTTTGTTTTTTTTATAGTAGGAAATCTTTTATAGATGTTCTGTCATCTTTGCTTTATCTTATACAAATTACATAATCTCTGACTCCACCAGTGAGGAAGTATTTTTTTAACAGTTTGTATGTATAAGAAAGAATAGACTCAATTTCCTTTTTAAGTAGCTCATTTAAGATGTTATATCCATAATTTGTTTTGCTAATTAAAATATATGAGTTCTGATCAGCTGAGCATATGGAATCAGAAAAAGTATGGAGGCTGATTTTTTTCTGTAATTGTATTTTTTCATTGGTCTGTGTTTTAGAATATCTTTTTTTTTTCAGTTCAAATATAATTGTATTATGGACTGACACGCTAAAAGGTGCTTCAACTGCTAAATGAATAATGTGAGTGACAGAGTTTATAGTCATTTAGAAGAAAATTCAACCATGGCAATACAATAAAAGGGCAATAAAAGAAATTCATATGAAATAAAAGATCATTTGTTATTAAATAAAGTCATAGTGGAGAACTGTAAAAAGGGGTAAGAATCCAAGCAAGGCATGGATTGACTACAAAAAGGCATTTGACAGTATCCCATATTCATGGATAAAAGACTGAATAAACATGCATAAGATACACCCTACACTGATAAACTACATCACAGTGACCATGAAACCGTGGCAAACTACTTTGCAGTTGAGCCATGATAAAGGACAAATTATCATTCCAGGGATAAAAATCCAAAGGGGGATATTCCAAGGTGACTCTCTGTCACTGTTGCTCTTTTGCCTTGCCCTTAACCCATTAAGCTGTATGCTTAACAGATTAGATCCATGGCTATAATTTGGCTCCCAGACAGCAACAAAGTGGCAAGACTTCTCATCTTTTCTGTTGATGATTTAAAACTGTATAGCTCATGAGATGAGGAACTGAAATCACGACTGCAAGTTGTCAAAACTTTTTCACATGATATACGAATGTCTTTTGGTCTTGATAAATGTGCAAAAGCAACCTTTAAAGTAGGAAAGTTGCAGCACCAAGAAAACATCAGTCTGGGACAAGAATGTGATATAAAACAACTTAGACAAGAGGATCAAAAATTAAACATGAACAAATGCAAATAAAACTTAGTAAGGAATATTTTAGAAGACTTAAATTAATCCTGAAAACAGCATTGACATCTAGGAACAAAATTCAAGCTATAAACCAAGTTGCTCTTCCTGTCCTAACTTACATTTCTGGAGTGACTGACTGACCCCAAAAGGTGCTGGATAGATTAGACAGGAAAACAAGAAGGATGCTTCATGCTCATCAAATGATTTAGAAAAATTAGTACATACCAAGATTATATGTTCCCTGTTCTGAAGGAGGTATGGGCCTCCTTAAAACTGATTACATGTATAGATCTGCACTTGTGTTCACAGGTTCATAGGCAGGTACTAGGCTATCAGCCCAAGGGCCTAAGTAAGCCTAGCCAACAAGGTTCCATGGCTTATGCCACCCAAGAAAGTTATTTTCCTGTGCCCCTGTCAAGCAGAGCAACAGAAGTGATCCCTGGGGTGTATTTCCTATTTCCCATCCACTCATCAAGATTTTTCTTGAAGAGTGCTAATGAGGAACTTTGCTTGACATAGATGGGTAGCTTGTTCCAGAGTATGGGAAGTATCTGGAAGAGGAATCTATCCCTCCAGCTTGTCCTGTTTATTGTGGTGACAAGGTTTAGGTCACTAGAGCATGTAGCTCAGAGGGATCGGGATTTCTTTTGGTGAAGCATGTCCAACAGCTCTGGGTTTGACATAGCTTTATATGTTAGGCAGAGATCACCTTGGAGTAGGCGATATGCTACTGAGTAAAGCTGGAGTTTTTTGAGACAGTCAGTGTAGGGCACCTGTTTGAGGCCAGTAATCCCCTTTGTGAGGTACTTCTGTGGCCTTTCCAGCTGCTGCAGATGTCTTGTGATGTACATTCCAAAAGGGGCATTGTACTCTATAATGGGTCTAATGAGTGTCAAGTAGAGAGGAACAATGACCTCTTTTTTCCTGGATGAGAACCATTTTGTGATGAGGTGTGCCACGTAGAAGGATTTCCTGACTACTGTGGCGATGTGATTATCAAAGGAGAGACTACTGTCCACCTGGGTCCCAAGGCCTCTTATCACACATTCGGCATTAAGTAGACTGACGGCTATGTGGTAGTTCATGGGCACAGAGTTTTTACCAAAGGGGATGACAATGTACTTTTTGGCACTGAGCTTGAAGCCATGGCTCTGACACCAGGCATCTGTCTCAAGTGAGGCCCTTCTGTGGGATGTCCACATCATTTGGGGACTCGACTATGGCTCCTAGTTTGCAGTCATCTGTGAAATTCATTAGCCAAAGGCCTTCTGTGTTAGCCTGTACTTCAGAGAAGTAGATAACAAACAGAAGAGGTCCGAGGACTGAACCCTGAGGTACTCCACTTGTCACTGGTTTGAAGTCAGATTTGGAGTCTGCAACTTTTACAGTGTGGGTTCTGTCAGTGGGCCATTTGGTAACCCATCTTGTGATGTAGGGATTTATACGTAGTTTAGTGCGTTTAGCTACAATTCCAGAATGGGGGATGTTGACAAAAGCCTTGGAGAGGTCAAGATAGGCTGTGTGAACCACCTTACCCTCATCTACGGCTTTGGTGACTGCCTCAAAGAAGTCAATCAGGTTCAGGAGGGATGATCTGCCTTTCACAAACCCAAACTGGGTGGGGTCCAGAGTTTGGAAGTTACCAATGTCTTTGTTTATGAGTTCCATGATGATACATTGCATGGCCTTACAGACCAGGCCCATCAGGCTAATAGGGTGATAGTTCCTGGGATCAGTGGTGGTTCCCCCTTTGTGGAGTGGGATAACTGTTGCTATGCACCATTCAGTGGGCACAAAGCCTGACGTGAGGCTATGATTGAACATGGTGCTTAGGTGGGGAGCCAGTTCGTTCTGAAGTTCATGTAAAACGCAGCCTGGGATGTTGTCCGGTCCCAATAATGTTGTGTTTTTGGCTTTAGAGAGTGCAGCTTTTACCTGCGTTGTTGTGATTACAGGGACTCTGCATTCTTCCTGTATAGATATAGGCCCTTTAGGAGGTGAGAGGGGGGTAAAGTTAGCACTGAACCTATCTACCAGGATGTTGGCAACATCAGTTGGTTCTGTAATTTTCATGCTGTTGTGCTGTAACTCAGAGCAGATCTGGGTGTTGCCATTGAGATTCTTGACATAGCTATAGAATGCTTTGTGGTTGTCCCTAGAATCAGTGGTGATTTTGTTTTCATTGCTAGCTTTGGAGGATCTTATAAGGGATCTCAGCTTCTTACTGAGACTGACCAGGGAGCTCCTCCACTCATGGGATTTTACTCTCTTTTGAAACAGTTTCTTCCTTCTGTTGTAGAGTTTGTTTATGGCAGGGGACCACCAGATTGGCTTCCTTTTTTTGGAGGATAGTGTCTTGGTTCTGTTTGGGATGGCATGATCCATGCATTCGTGTAAGTGCTTATAGAGTGAATTTGTGTAGGATTCAGCAGTCGTAACTGTATTGTCCATCTGCATGGGTGTCATGAAGTTCATCACTTCTGTCTTAAGAAGCATGAAGTTGGCTTTGGAGAATTTTTTTACTGTGGTTCCCTTAATGGGTGGTGGGGGCAAGATGTGGATATCTGGGGTGATTAGCTTATGATCGGATCTGACCAATGAGGAGTTGACTTCAGGTGTGGAACACTGGTCACTCATGTTGGTAATGACTAGGTCTAGGATACTGTTGCCACTGGTGGGGGTGTGGATAAGTTGATCCAGGGCATTGGAATTAATGAATTCCAGAAAGCATTGAGTGAAGGAGTTGTACATGAGTAGTTTTCCCAGTTAATGGAGGGGTAGTTGAAATCGCCCATTATTAGGGTGTTTGGTTGAACCCTAATATTTTCCAGTATATCAAGAAAAGAGGAGTGGGAATTCTGGGGCATGGTGGGGGATCTGTAGCAAGCTACAATTTCAATTGAAGTTTTGCCCAGAGTTAGTTGAACTTGGATAACCTCGGGTGCATTATGCTGAGCAACTAGCCTGGAGGTGTGGATATCCTTAATGAATATGGACACACCTCCACCTTTGGTGTTCCAGTCCAGGTTAGATGGCTGAAAAGTATGGTATGAGTTATAGCCTGGTAATGCAGGGGTGCTCTCTGGAGCCTTGAACCAAGTCTCAGTCACTGCACAAATATCGATGACTACATACATATCTGCTGACCTTGCAAGTACCAAACAAAAGTTCTGAAACATGAGGAGAATAAATCTAAGATGACCTCCCTTCTTAGTCTAGCAGAAGCATATGGCATCAAGCGGGAATGGAAATCAAACCAGAAGTAGATAAAAATCAGGCAGCAACTGAATGTGTCAAAAAAACAAAAGAAAGGTGAAGGATCAGATGAGAAGGCAAGAAATGTGGAAAATGCATAAATATAGTTGCAAGTATTGAAGACTCCTGGAAGAACCTCATGTTGATCAGGATCAAATGCAAGTATGGTTAAGGACAGGTGATGGGGTAGGCACACGTTGGCTAACACATTGAACCTGTGAGAGAAACAGACAAATTTAGGTTTTGTAAAACAGAATTGGAAACAGTTGCACACCTTGTTGCTGGTTGTGACATACTAATGGCAGAAGGACTGTATACTGAAAGGCATAATAATGTGGCAAGACTGTTGCAGTGCAGATTGTGCAAACATTATAATATATAAGTAGCTGAAAAGCACTGGAAACATGAGCCGCAAAGCATCATAGAAAATGATGAAGTTTACATCACATGGGATCACCCATTACCAACAGTTCAAAAGATAGATGTGAGAAAACTAGACATAGTGGTCCATGAAAAGAAGACAAAAACACTGATCACTGAAATTATTACACCCAGTGACTACAGTGTCTTATGCACAGAGAGACACAACGTCATAAAATATCAGGATCTGCAGGCAGAAATGACAGCAATATGGAAGAAAGATACCCAGACAGTCCTAATAGTAGTAGAAGCAATGGGTCTTATAAAAACGAAACTACAATTGTATTTAAATATGTTACCAATGCATGTAACTCCATAGGAATTGCAGAAGGTGTCATTACTAGGCACATTGCGGGTGCTGCAAAGAGCACTTTTGGCTGACATCAAAGATTGAAACAATACTAATTTCATGAACTTTAATCATACTTTGATTTAGGAATGGGGTCCATGCCTGTCATGGTATTAGAAACCCAAAAGATATGGAGACATTAAAAAAGGAACAAACTTTTATTAAAGGACATCACTTATTAGAATTAATACCAGTCTGCGTAGCCAGGAAGTTAATAATAATAATAATAACAACAACAATAATATACTCTGCTCTGTAACCCAAGCAGTACTGCATGAAGTTTTCAATTAGTTTTCTCATCCGCTACCATTCTGAGTCATGTTATGGGATTTTATTCTGTGTTGTTCAAAACCTGACTCTATCATTTGCAGCTAGGCTAGTAGCTGGCAATGAAAATAGCATATCTGAGCATCTGTCCATTTACAGCTAGGAAGATTCAGGGATCTGATTCCAGGTGCTAAGTGGCAGCAGGTAGAGTCCCATTCTGAAAGAGACATGGGAGATTAGAAATCTGATGCAGGTTATTTAATGAAGACATTGTAGCAACCTAGTACAATGAAATAAAGTTTTATATATATATATATATATATATATATATATATATATATATATATATATATATATATATATGCGGTTTAAAATGTTTGTGCAGTTTACAATGCCTGTGTTGATAACATCTCTAGATTATTGCCAGCACTCTTTAAAGATATTACTGCAGTATTTAGTGTGTATCACTAGCGTATGGGTGACATACTGTGACCTATCAATGTCCATTTTTAAAGCCCTTCACTTTATACTCAATTCTCAAGCTCCATTTGCTTTTGCAAAGCACTGGGTACAAACTCATCTCAATCGAGTGTGCGAGTGTGCCTCCAGGTGTTTCTGCAGTTAACTCCTACTGACACATCTAGGTGTCAAACACTGCTTGTTTATATTTGCATGAATAATTCCAAAACCATGCTACCATACAAGGCATCAGAATATTTGTTCTTAAAGCATACATGATGGCAAGCACAATTGTATTGATATTTGACCTCTATCTAATGAATCTAAAGAGATATTGAATATTATTTGTATACCATTTATTTGTATTGTAATCATTTTCTTATTTCTCTAAATATCTCAACATTCAGCTAACACAGACAGAACTGCATAGCCTCATATCAAAACTCACAGCTGCATGAAGAAAATCCTGCTGGCAGTATCTGTGTTGCTTGAAAGGTTACTGAGATATTATAAGTTGTTTATACAACACTTTAAAGAATTTCACATTTTCCTGGTTAGGGGTTGCCACAGCGGAACTCCGGTCCGCTCATGATTGGCAGTGGATTTTTACGGTGCCGAGTTGCCAGCCTGACGCCCAACCTTCAACGAAGGCACACCGATTCACACTCGCACCTACCTGCATGTCTTTAATGTCACTCGACCACGGGGAGGACATGCAGACTCCACACAGGCGGCGCTCCAGCCGAGAATCGAACGGGAGAACCTCTTGCTGTGAGGCGACAATGTTAACTGCTGCACCACCGCGGCTTCAAGTTATTTATACAACACTACAGAATTAATATTCACTGCCTTTATTTTGGCTTATAAAATCCAGTTTAAAGCAGCAAATGAATGAATGCCACTAACGTAACGATTAATTTACCCTGAATAGTTTGCCATTTACAATTTTATAGTAACACTTATGGTGTCGGAGATATTAACGTTTGTTTTTACTGAAAGGTAATAACTTTATTATTTAAAGGCTTAATCCACACCCACAGGGAGTTAAAAAGTAAACACTCAAAAAAAGAGCTGTATTGGAAGGAACAAGTTAATAGGCAGATCAAGTTTTGGGTGTGGGTTCTCATTAGGTGTAATAACCCAGGTAAGCCCTTGGGAAGAGGTCTACTATCTCATCTGATGGAAGGCTTGCACAATATTACCCACTCACCATTTCCTAAATGCCCTGTTGTACAAGACAAGGGGGTAATACTGCCAACACTGCATAGGCATGGCACTTGAAGGTAATAAACCACTATGCTGAGAAAATTTCATACTATCTACATAGTAGGTAATGTTGTGACTCAGTGGTTCAAAAACTTATCAAGCTAGCAGATGGACTTTGCGTAATTCTGGAAAAGTGCACAATACTCCTTTTCTACTCAGTGTGATTATGTTGAAATCCCTTCCAAACATGGTTATACCCTTAGAGCAACTATTTGTAGATTCAAAAGGGAAAATATTTTAAGCTCAATACTTTGCACTGAAATTGTGCTTTTGTAGGCGCTACAGCAGACAGACATTTATCCTGCCAGCAAGACAGCTCATTCCTAGGGTATCAGATTTGGCCAAAGAGGGCAGCTCAACAGAAGGCATAAATAAGGCTGGCAAATGGTCTTCAAGAAGTTAGTAAGTTACATCTGATAAAGTAGTAGGATTGTATGGAAATATCCCTCTACATGTGTTACTTAAATCCATACTAACAGGGCCAGAAAGGGAGCTGGTCAAAAAAAAGAAAAAAAAGGAAAGTTAATGAATTGATGTTTTTGTCTTATTTCAGGTGCAAGGACTGTATGGTTGGTGAGGCATTCTTATGTCTTTTTGTGCCAAAAGAGGGTGCTGCTGAGACCAGATGGAGTGCAATTAGGTTCAGCTGCAGCAGACTTTAAAGTCACATGATAGAGCAGGAGGGGAATATACTAGGGCCAACTGTTGGTGGCGGTATATCAGCTCGAGAGACAATATCAAAAATCTCAAATCATAATTACTAAATTAGGTAGCAATGTTATAGCACATATGGCCAAAAAGAGATTTGGCTCAGTTCATGTTGAACATTTGTTTCTTACAAGCTTTATTTCCAGGGCAGTAAATTGTGTGGTCAGGGATCAACCATAATTTGTTATGGAAAGTGGCTTTTAGGATAATGATTTCATTTGGAACAGACAGGGTGGGGTACAGGTGGTATTGGATAAAACATCCAGAGTAGCCATACCCAAAGGCATTCTACCCTCCCAAACTGAATACAGCCTTCCCTTTACAGCTTCAGTGTCAAGAAAACACACATTCAAGTATTAACCAGTAAAATTTGTAGATTTATTACAAAGTCTCCTAAAAAGGACAGTGACTGTAAAACAATGAAAAAGCAAAATGCCTCACCGTTCTGTAAAATGTTGACTTTCCTGTGATCCCAACAATTTCAAACTCCATGTCAGTCAGAGGTTCTCTCCCCTAGTAGCTAAACAACTTAGAGAACTTTCCTCCTAAAGTCTCACAAACTACAACCACTTTGTCCCCACACTGCAACCCCCCCCCCAAAATGAAACTCCGTTGTACATATCACTGTTTCTCTATAATAGGTTCAAAACTCTGGGAAAAGTATTCCCACACAAATAAAAGACACCTTAGTTTACCCTAAATTTAGGACTCAACTAAAGGGTCACCTTTACTCTTCAGCCAAATGCAACTGTCTCTCATCCAGCCACATCTCTTAACCTAAGTTGCATCCCTCTCTTTCTCTTACTAGTAACACTTACTGTCCCTCATATGGCAGGTTCTGTTGCAACAATCTTAACTTCTCACTCATATAATGTTTTGTTTTATATAACTTCTCCTTCCATCAACTTCTGCCTAACATCCTTCACTCAACTCAACTGTCCTATCATTACCACTTAGACAGCACACAAGTGTAATTATCACACAGATACCTCACTTTCTACATAAGATTTGTTTTTATTTTTGTTAAATAATGTACATTACAGTCATAGATAAGCTTTGCAGTTTATTAGCTGCATTTTACAGATGTTTATTACATTACACTCTTGCTGTAGCTCACTAAATGTAATTCTGATTTTATTTGTACTCCTGGGATGAGACTGAAATTGGTTACTTGTAAACAGTGCTCTATCCTAATAAACAAATATTAATAAATAAATAAATACATAAATAACTAATATAGTTTTTTTTAATCCACACATCCAGTTTTTGCTTCAGGAAGTTAGGAATGGTTAGTTTTCTCATTTAGGAACAGATATTTTCTCAGGCAGGTGTGGTGAAAGGTATAAAAACAATAGCCAGGACACCCTCCCTGGGTCTTGTGGTATGGTAGGAAGGGTGCCTCTATAGTAAGCTTGACTAGATAATAAAATAATGCTGTCATGTTAACATGAGGGAAGGTACCAAGGAGCCTGCTCTTCCAGTCCTAAAGCCCCACAACCCTGGGGAAAGGGCAGGCTTGTAAAAATGCTAGAGGCTAGAGACAAATGGTCAAGTGACTAAACTGGTAGACCATGGGACTGTCAGTGGTATGACTGGGCTAAATTTACTACAAAATAATGTGATGGTGGTGCAGTGGTTAGCATTGTCACCTCACAGCAAGAGGTTCTCCAGTTCGATCCTTGACTGGGGTGCCTTCTGTGCATGTCCTCCCTGTGGTTGCGTGGGTTTCCTCCGGGTGCTCCGGTTTCCTCCCACATCCCAAAGACATGCTGTAGTGGACTGGACACTCCAAATTGGCCCTAAGTGTGAGTGTGTGCATGTGTGCCTTCAGTGGAA
>NC_056732.1:474499344-474504344 GCF_019279795.1 Protopterus annectens | reverse complement strand
CAATGTCAAAGTTTTAAATAAGTTCTTAAAGGTGCAACCACTGTGAACTTCTAAGTATTATTCATTTTAATATGTGTGTGCAGTTTGCCAGCTTTTTAACTAGGTGAAATGTAGTTGGTTAGAGTATGTGATTAACTGGATATCCATTTACTTTTATGTTTGCTTAGTTAGACTTCTGATAGAAATCCATTAACTCATATATTCACACACACAGAAGTGTACGTGCTTTACTTCTGTAGTACTAGTTAGGTACATGAGTAACTCAACAACATCAGAGTTAAGTCTGCCTTACCGGTTATGGGCTACAAACTTTATGCAGATAACGGTCTTTAAAATCAAAGAATGAATTCCAACAGTCCCTACATCCTGATTTCAATATTTTTTTGGCTCTAGCCCTCCGCTGACCATTGAGCATTCCTCTGACCAATCCTGGCCCATATATTTCTCACAGGAAAGGGTAACAGTATTTGGTTTGATCCAATTTTATATTTTCTCACTGTAAGTAAAACATGAATGGCATTATATATATATATATATATATATATATATATATATATATATATATATATATATATATATATATATAGGTAGAAATGATGTAGAAAGGTAATATGGCTCTTTTCCCATGAAGCCTGCTTGGTTATTAGAAAGAAAACCATGATGCCTAAACTGCAGAAGGTACTTTAACTCATGTCTTAAGTTCAGCTGCCAGTGTGAATTGCTCACAGACATTAAACAAAGTTTGATTTTTCTTTATAGTTTGAAAAAGTTTAATGGCATCCTACTACTGAGATCTACTTGTCATATTATTACTTCTCTGGCTTGTATGTTATTCATTTTGTAAGGCTTCCAGTATTCTCTCTCTTATGTTACTATAAAAGATTTTTCCAGAATTGTCCAGTATTTTTTTCTTTTCTTTTCTTAATGCAGCTACACTGCTTTGTGAAAAAATGGGATATTTTGTTTTTAATTTACACACTTACATTGTATAGTTTTCTTCTTGTTTTATATCAGTGTAATTTTGTTTACAGATGTTTTCATGGACTTCTAAAATTTCCAGATTAGGACAGAAAGCAAACTTTGCTTTTCCAGTTTTTAGCTTTAGGGGAAGTTAACTCATTCAGATGTGACAGCAGTTAATTAATGGAATGTGAAACTTCACTATGCTGGCAGTTTATACAATAATTGCCTGGAACTCCAAAACAAATTAAAATTAAATGTGCAAATACATATTTTAAACTGAATGAGTAAAAAAGCTTTTTACTTCACTTATTCCATTTACATACTTTTCTCACATTTTAGTTGCTTAATCACCTGACTGAGTTACACAAATTCAGTACTACGGTTATTCTACACTTTGACAGCAGTGCTATGTTTGGCCTACCTTTGAGATACTGCAGGTACAGCAGAGGAAAGGTAGACCTAACAAGTAGCACTATAGCTATGGAACAGAGCAGTATCACAGTTATTGTTGTAAATGAGTTAAGTGTTTTGAATTGTAGGATAAGCTGTGTTTAAAGAAAGAAAAACAATTCAGTGTTTTCTTGAGAAAGTCACAGAACAGATAGCTATGTATAGAAATCTGATTCTTTTACCTCAGCCTAGTAGTTCTTGAGTTGTCTACTCTTATGTTAATTTAACTTCAAAAGTCTTTTCAGGTCCTTTCTCAGTCACCACTACTAGTGATCATTACAAGATTACATTGTGAATGCCCTTCCTGGAAAGATGTATCCATTCTCAACTCATGTCTCATCTTCTCAATAACAACCTCTTGTCCAAGTCACAGCATGGCTTTCACCCCTACCACAGTACCTCCACTACACTTTTATCCTTCTCCGATACATTCAACTGTTATAGGAATAGTGGTCTTATTGTCTCTTCTACTTTCATTGACCTGTCAAAGGCATTTAACATGGTCTTTCATTTCAAACTCCTAAACACTCTATCAAAATTTAACCTTAGTCATTCCACTGTCAACTGGTTCAAAGCATATCTTACAGGACGTAAACAAGCTGTACTTTGGCAAAACAATTTATCCCCTTTACTTCTGGTAAATCTGGGTGTCCCGCAGGGATCCATCCTTGGACCACTCCTATTTACTCTCTTCACTAACAAACTCCATACTGCCACTGGACAAGCTTCCCTTGTCCAATATGCAGATGACTCTACCTTAATATGTGCTTCATCCTGTCTACAACACTTACAGTCAATAACCCAAGAGGCTTTATCAACAATTGAAAATGGTTAACTGACTCACAACTCATTCTAAATCCGAGCAAAACTAAGCTTATGCTCTTCTTCCCAGGTAAACCCCTTAACCCTCCACCTCATTTCTCTGTATCATCTGCTAACCTCATCACCATCTCTCCTGTACCTCATAAAAAACTCTTAGGTGTCACTATCGACTGCTTGCTCAAATTTGACCTACATATATCCCACACCATCAAAAAAGTTAATAAAAAACTTGGTAGTCTTCATAGGCACAACCACTACCTAACAAACAGCACTAAAGGTACCCTTGCAACCACTCATCTTAGTCTTCATTGTCCTGTATGCCTCATCCATTTTTACTAACCTAAAGAAGGGTTACTTTACTAAATTGGAAAGCTGCTATCATAAGATCGTAAAATTTGCCACAGGGCTCAACTTTAGAAAACACCATTGCTTAGCACTCAAACACTTAAGCTGGCATGAACTACCTAACTTACTTACCTTTAACCAACTTGTCACCCTCCATATTCTTATCCACCAACCAGAAAAAATTCCTGCTCTTCAAAATCTAGTGCAGCCTTATAATACCACATATCCTCTGTGCTCAACTAACAAGGCTCTGTTAACAATTACCAAAGTTACCAACATAGCAGGCCAGTCACTCTATTCATCATGCATAGCTAAGCTTTCTAATAGCTTACTCCCCTGACGTATGAGCAATTACTTATAAACATCACTTTAAAAAATAACTTAAATCTTACCTTCTTAACTCCAAACTTTGTAACTGTCCCATTCCCCCCCTAACATTTAAATCACCCACCTATCTCATCACATTTATACTACTTCCAGGGGCTTTTATTCAGCTATTCTTCTTCTGAAAAGCCTTACCCTATCTATGTTTCTCACCACATTATAAAATGTAAAAGATTTCAATAATCTCAAGGTAATAATTATTGGTTTTTGATATTGTTATTCTCTTTACTGCTGCTTGAATTTCCTTTTTAAATATGAATGATGCATAATTGTTTTCCTATAATTTTGATGTACTATGTAATAATTGCTGAGACAATTTTTGTAAACTTTGTCTAATTTGTGGAGCTTTTCTCTCTGGGCCTCTGCTGAAAAAGGACCTGTGTCCAGTTGGACCTTCTCAGTTAACAAAATGTTAAATAAATAAATAAATACTAAATAACTAACTAAATAAATAGTTCTTGAACACAGTCAAACTCATTTTGTACATATGATAGACATGTATTTCTCCATATAATGCAGACATTTGGTCCAGCCAACTATTTGCGATAGCATCTTCTAATAATGCATTTCTTTGTCTTTTCTGATAAACTTCTTAAACTCAGTTAGTTACTCAGCAGATATGGGTGTCTGCAGAATAATGAAATACCCTATAGATCTTTTTCAACAAATCTTTTTTCTGTTCTTCAGGCTATATGCCCTGCTAGGTATAACACCTAAGTGCATTTGCTTTTGAGGCTTATCCTGTATTACAGAACATAATTTTGAAAGTTCAACAGCATGGTCAGTAAATTAGCTGGAGTCTTGTAGAATAACTTTATTTTGTGGTTCTTATGGTTTAATTGCAAACACTGTTTTGTAATTAATTTAGTCAAGAAACTTTTGATAACCATAACTAAGGAGTCACATTTCTTTTCCTATTTCTTCATACATTACTTTTTCTTTTTACCTGCTTGCAAGAATGATGTAGGCAGTCATAGAAGACTAGCATCCACTTAAAGAATTACTGGAGTAAAACATCATAAAACTTCAAGGTTGGTGCTTCTATAGCAAGACTTTTTCAATGTCAAAAAAGCTTTGTCCTGCAGCTGCACCATGTATAGAGGGATAAAGCCCTGACTACATCATATTTAACCTGAGTTTGATTAGTGGCTTAGGTGCCTGTAGGAGCTGGTAGGGGAGGATGGAAGTGTGCAGTTGCGGCCAACTCACCCATCCTGGGAGTAGGCACCTCTCACTTGGAACATGGGTGACCCCTAGTGGAAGCACTGGTGTCTACCCCATGGAACTCAAGTCTGTCAAACCCATGCTGCTGTGTGCAAGTTTCACTGTAAGCTGAGGGGAGTTCAGTGTACAGAGGCACACTTCTCTCTCCTTACTCCAAGCTGAGGGGAATTCAGTGTACAGAGGTACACTTCTCTTCAGAGGGCAGCTATATCTGAGCTCAAAAGAGTTGCTGCAGTAGAGGGGGTGCGCCACTGGGGGAGAGGGTAGGCTGTCCTGCAGGACAAGCAAGCTATCAAACTCCATACCACCTGAAGCTCACTATGAGTGGATGAGCTCATCAGGGATTCCCAGGCAAGAATGAATGGACTGAATGGATCTTTGCCTTGCCAGTAATTCCCAGTTCCTGTGAATTTAGAATGAATGGGCCAACTGTGTGCAGGTACAGAAGCCAGTGGATCGATCTTATGGGTTGGGGGTCACATAGAAACAATGACTCTGCCCTGCTTTATAGACCAAAACTAGCATACATCACGCTCTCCTTCTTTAGTAGTACTGTAATGTCTGATAAATTGGATATGATATTTGTCAAATATAGAAGCATAACAAAGAATTAATTAACAGTTGAGTAATCTTGCAATTTCTGCATGTTGACTACATCATTTTTTCCACATATTGCTTAAAACCTTTCTGATGTCAGAATATGACCCATGCATTGGAAAATAGTCACATATATCTGCCTTTGACTGAGCACTGTATCATACTCTTATTTGATAGCACCATGTATAAGCAAATTTTCTGTGATGTTAATTACT
>NC_056732.1:474484344-474496844 GCF_019279795.1 Protopterus annectens | reverse complement strand
ACAATAAACATTCCATGGTTCCACTAACTCATTCTGTGGAATCTCTAGACATTCCCACACAAGCTAAGAGATATAATCCCTACAGTGTGTCCTGGATCTGCCTTGAAGCCTTCTTCCAGTGGACTGTACCTGATAAATATCCCCTGGGGGATGACCTTATTGCACTCTCCCAACATGCCCAAACCACCATAACTGACCCCTCTCAACATGAGGCTTTAGTTTTTGTACTTTGAAATTCTCCTGGATTGCCAAGCTCCTTACATGGTGTTGCAGACTGAACCCAGATATCCTACAAAGGACCCTGGATACATGAAGTCAAAATGTTCTATTTGACTGTGCACAAAACAGCATTCTCTCCTTCTGATGTTCCTTCCAGAAGTGACACTATAAGGGTGTTTTTTTGGTGAAGAACAAGAAAAGCATAAAGGAGTGGGAGGAGAGAAATAAAATATTCAATGTCCAGCTATGGGTTTCTGAAAAGGGTCCACATCTGTGTCATAATGGGAACCTTTTGTTTTCTGATTTCTTGAAAGCTTATGATATATTCTCATGAACAGCACTGTAAAAATTAATATTTGCAAAATGTGAGAAGTGAAAAGAAAGCATGTCTGGTGGCTTTGAATCTCAACTCTTTGATTTTCTTTAATCCTTACATCTCAACATAGGCAAAAATGAGAATACTAGCAAGCTGGCTACTGGTTTACCTGTATCTGGTTCTGTTAACTACAATATTATAGGTCTATCTGACATGCTTTTGTGATGTCTCTAAACAATATCAGAAACACTGATGACTATTCCTAAAGAATGCATTCTGGCTAACATTTTTTGAGTCTTGCAATACAAGGATGTTGTATAAATTATGTGGTACTACAGGTAAGAAGATGATAAAGGGTGGCGAAAAGACTAAAGAACAGTGTTTTTGCTTGTAGGCACAATATCATCATTTTCTAACTCCAAACAAATTACACCTTCTTTTTATTACTTGTTTCAACATCAACAAAATAATCTTCTTTCACGTTATGACTCGGACCAGACTGCAGCACTACAACAATGTCGGCTGCATAGTAAGTATGCTTATTTTGTTCTTTATTGGTATAAGGTCCATGCTAATCTATTTAACCTTTGTTTTTTTTAACCTCCAGCTGATCATCACCTGGATTCTCCTTACTGAAATGATCAATTGTTATAGGAGTCTCCCAATTGAAATTCCGAGACTTGTAAGTGTGAGCCCTGAAATTTTGAAAAAGAAATGTACAAAAGTACAGAAGAGTGAGTGTCAAACATTGTTGCTCTCCTTTAAAGTTGTTTTTTGCAGAAGAAAGCCCCTGCATCCCACCAATATTTTTGGTAAGCTCCCCACACCCTTTGGACCTATATATACCAACTCTGTGCCATGCCCTGGAAAAAAGGCAATGCGTTATATTAATCTCGTCCTTAGTATATACAAGTCCCCATTTTGGCTGATTTAGTCTCGCTAGTCTTGAACTTGCATTAATGGGTCTCAGACAATCAAATGGTTACCATTCTAGCTGTGCTTCCATTACTCATTTTTACTTTAGTGTCCCTGGCGTTACAGCTCATGGCTGTGACTGCTCCATAAGAGGCCTGGGAAGGGGAAGTAGACCATATCAAAGCAGCCAGTAGTATCACATATGCTGTCTTGCACACCTTGGCACATTTTTGTATTTCCTAACTCAGTGATGCCACTGACATCGACAGCATCACTTCATGCATCAGTTAGCTGCAGCTCTCCCTTCAAAGCTAAATTTTTGATCTGTCACACAATTATGACACTGCCCCTTTACCATAGATCTCGAAGTCCCATCTTCCCTCTAAGAGTTGGCCAGTTAACAAATAGCTGCTTCTTCCCAGCCCCCTGCCTGGCTCCTATAGCACCCAAGTTGCTAGCAAAACTCGGCTCATTTGGGTTGAAGTCAGGACACCATTCCTCCGTGGCATGAAGCTGGGGTTAGACAATCACTGGTAAGTGTTACTAAACAACATTAACATAAACACATTTAGTTTGCACAGTGCACACACACATGATGATTTATTCCCAGTCTTAGCTTTGCACTTCTTCTAACTGGTAAATATATTTACCAACACTCTTCCTTACGTTATTACAATCATTGCTGCTGACAAGAATGTCTTGCCCATACCAATCAACGAATGCTCCTATAAATAACTACATATGTTACTACCTCATTTACTTTTCCATTCCTTACCTGCACATTTTTCTTTATGCTTCATGGCTCCACGGCTTGTCAGCTAACAGTTTCCCTACCTCTGTCATGTCATCCCTTGTTACATTTACCCTTACTAAAATTGTTTCTTGTTAATCCCCTTGCATTCACTCCTTCCTTCAGTGTGCAGAATGCATGACTGATAAAACTAGAGAATAATATATAAGGAATACACTCAGGAAATGTTTTGTGTTTGTCTTCTTTAATGCTTTCATATATATATATATATATATATATATATATATATATATTTTTTTTTTTTTTTAATTTTGTCCTAACACTGTTAATTTCCTGGGATCACGTAAACAACAAACAATACATACAAGCAAGGTGAAGTCATGTGCGTTTGCTTCCACTCCATTCTTATAGATTTTCTACACTGTACTATTCCAAGATCACTTTAGCAGCTGACTCCAGCTAGCGACAGGAGTCACTCCAGAAGTGGGATTTTTCTTGCATTCTTCTCCTGACAAAGGCATTGGCTACAGACTGGACCTTTGGTAGCCAAGCTGCTAAGTGATTCTGAGCCTCAAGAGGTGAAGATTAAACATATACTTCTACACCAATAGACAGACTTTGTGTTTGCACTACAGTGACTATTGTGCCAACTGTTTAGTGCAGGAGTCGGTCCAAAGTATCTCACTCCTGGGCTCCTGATCTTCTGCCTTGTGCAACCTTGCATCATGCTAATTGTCTCTGGATAAGTGACATTTAGCCGTGCTTTTTCCAGGACACTTTGCATGCTCTACCTCACTGCGAAAACAACTAGTCAAATGGGCGTCTAGCTTCAATTATCATTGCCTGCAAGTGGCACTAATGCAACAATAACAGTGGCGACAACAGTGTTATCTGAAAATCAAAGACAGAAAAAAAGAGGGAAACACAGCAACTACAACATAACCTTATGGTTTCATAGTTTAGTACTAGGCTATCTGCCCTGGGGCATTTATAAGCCTAGCCATAGTGATGTGGCTTTTGCCACCCCATGTAATGGTACAAAAGTGTACAGAATAGATTTAGAATACTGTGCCTCTGTCTAGTAGTGACACAGTGAAAACCCCCCTTACATAATAGAATTAGTTTACTGTGCCTCTGTCTAGTAGTGACACAGAGATGACCCCCGGGGTAAACCTACGATCTCCCATCCACTCATCAAGATTTCTCTTGAAGAAAGTCAGTGAGGGGCTCTGCCTAACATGAACTGGGATTCTGTTCCAGAGTATGGGAAGCCTTTGAGTTATGAATATGTCCCTCCAGCATGTCCTATTCATATTTGTGCTGAGGTTTAAATCTTTAGCTCTCGTGGTTCTGATGGATTTGGATTTTTTGAGGTGGAGCATGTCCATCAATTCCTGATTGGACATGGCCTTGTACGTCAGGCACAGATCACCTCTGAGTAGGCAGTATGCTACTGAATAGAGCTGGAGTTTCTTTAGTCTGGCAGCATATGACATATGTTGGAGACCCTTGATCCTCTTGGTGAGGTACTTTTGGGGTCTCTCCAGCTGTTGCAAGTGCTGGGTGAGGTACATACCAAATGGGGCATTGTACTCAATCATGGGCCTGATAAGGGAGGAGTATAGGGGTACAATGACCTCCTTTGATCTGGATGTGAATCCCTTGATGATAAGGTGGGCAAGGTAGAAAGTCTTTCTAACCACTTTGGCAACGTGGGTGTCAAATGAGAGGTCACTATCAACTTGGGTCCCCAGGTCTCTGATTATTTTTTCCATACTCAGTGGGTTACTATCTATGTGATAATTTGTGGGTACTTTGTTTTTCCCAAAGGGGATGACTATACATTTTTTGGCATTTAGTTTAAGGCCATGACTCTGGCACCAGTTGTCCGTTTCAGTGAGGCCTTTCTGTAGGATGTGTGTATCAGCTGGTGTATCGACTATGGCGCCTAGTTTGCAGTCATCTGCGAACTTTGTCAGCCACAACCCTCCCATGTTTGCTTTCACATCTGAGAAATAAATGCCGAACAAGAGGGGTCCCAGGACAGAGCCCTGTGGGACACCACTTGTGACTGGCTTTGAGTCTGACATGGCTCCAGCGATTTTGACTTTATGGGTTCTATCCTTTAGCCCGTTTGCAACCCATCTTGTGACATATGGATTTACATTTAAGCTGTTGAGCTTGTCTATGATGCCTGAGTGGGGTATTGTGTTGAACGCTTTAGCCAAGTCCAGGTAGGCTGTATGGACTGCTTTGCCCTCGTCAATGGCTCTAGTGACTGTTTCGAAAAAGTCAACCAGGTTCAAAAGGCAGGATCTGCCCTTTACAAAGCCGAACTGGGTGGGATCAAGTGTCTGTAGGTCCCCAATGTCTCTGTTTATGACTTCCATAATGATTCTTTCCATAGCTTTGCAGACCAGGCTGGTTAAGCTTATGGGGCGGTAGTTACCAGGGTCTGTAGAGGTGCCTCCTTTGTGGAGTGGGACCACTGTTGCTGTACACCAGTGTTCAGGTACATATCCTGTAGTAAGGCTAAGGTTAAATAGCATTTTTATGTGTGGGTTTAGCTCCTCTTGGAGTTCCCATAGCACGCAACCCGGGATACCGTCAGGTCCCATTGATGCTGTGTTTTTAGCTTTGCTGAAGGCAGTTCTCACCTGGACATCTGAGATGACAGGGAGGTTACATTCAGCTGGGATAAGTATTTCTTCTTTTGTGGGTGAGGGAGGGGAGAAATTTGCACTGAACCTGTCTGCCAGAATGTTGGCAATATCTGTGGGTTCAGTGTATTTTTTGTCATTGTGAACTAACTCTGAGCATATCTGAGGGTTTCTGCCCAGGTTTCTAACATAGCAGAAGAAGGCCTTGTGGTTATCTTTAGTGTCCATAGCGATTTTTCTCTCAAAGTTGGCCTTGGATGTTTTTATGAGAGAAAGTAGCTTTCTACTAGTGCTGATCAGAGATGCCTTATCTTTATGTGATTTTGCTCTGTCGTGCAGTAGCTTCCTTCTTTTGTTATACAATTTGTTTATGGCTGGGGTCCACCAGACAGGATGCCTGCCCTTGGTGGAGAGGGTCTTGGTTTTATTTGGGATTGCATGATCCATGCATTCTTGGAGATGTCCGTAGAAAGCATTTGTGAAGGATTCAGCATTGTGGGATGTGGTTTCCACTGGCCCAGTGGGCTTAAAGGATACCATCTCAATCTTAAGAAGTGTAAAGTCAGCTTTTGAGAAGGTTTTCACTGTAGTCTTTTGTGTTGGGAGTGGAGGTGAGATATGTATATTCAGGGTGATTAGTTTGTGGTCAGATCTCACTAGTGAGGGGTATACTTCCGGTGTGCAGCACTTTGTCCCCATGTTTGTGATGATCGGGTCTAGTATATTATCTCCCCTTGTGGGAGAGGTGACTAGCTGTTCCATTGCATTTGAATTTATGAATTCCAGGAACCTTTGGGCTAGGGTGTTAGGGCTAGAATAATGCACCCAGTCTATGTTAGGGTAGTTGAAGTCTCCCAATATGATGGTGTTTGGTGAGACATTCATATCCTTCAATGTCTTCAGGAAGGCTGAATGGGGTTCCTGAGTTAGGGAGTGTGGTCTGTAATATGCTACCAGTTGTATAGCAGTTTTGCCTACGGTTAGTTGCACCTGGATGATCTCTGATGCTTCATGTGTTGCCACTAACCTGGAGGTGTGGGTGTCCTTGACGAATATGGACACTCCCCCTCCCTTTTTGGTTTGGCCCGAGTTTTGGGGCAGAAAAGCATGATACGAGGTATAGCCTGGTAGCGCTGGGGTGCTCTCAGGAGCCTTGAACCAGGTTTCAGTTACTGCACAGACATCGATGTTCTCCATACTGAGGAGTGCTTTGAGAGCCTGCATCTTGAGATTTAGACTTCTGACATTAAGCAGCATTACCCTTAATTTTTTTCCATTTTTGTTTTCTAAGGAGGTGGGTTTGTCTTTTGAGCCTTGCCTAAAAAAGGCACTATGGGGGTGGCAAGAGCCTTAGCCAATATCTGGAAGCCCAGTGGTGACAGATGCAAGCCGTCCCTTGTGAAACAGCATGGCTTGTCCAGCATGTCATCCCAAGCAGACAGACATTGGATCCCCCTAGAATGACACCAGTAATTGAGCCAATTATTAAAGCTGATCATCTTGTCTTTGTATTGTGGCATCATTCTTGGTGAGGGCAAGATGCTGCTCAGGGTCAGGGTCATACCAGCCTGGGCTACATAATCAGAGAGCTCCTCTATGTCTCTTTTCATGTAGTCCAGGGAGGTACGTCTCAGGACATTCACGCCGGCATGGACAATGACAGAGTCATATTTGTACTTGCTTTGGAGTGACCTGAGTGCGTGTGTTATGTGGCGGATCCTAGCTCCTGATAGGCAGCTCACCGTTACCCTCTCCTTGTTCAGCCTGGTAAGCGGAACGTCAGTGTGTCTGACTATAGAGTCACCTATTACTAGTGTATCAGGCATGGTGTTTGGCCTTAAGGGCTGTGATTGTTTGACACACTGATTTATTGAAGTATGTGTTGCATGTGCTATGTTTTGAGGTGGTGGATTTTTGGGTGTCTGCTTTGGGAGCCTCTGTTGTTTTGGTAAGTTTTTTATTAGAGCCTCCGAGTATGTCTTTGTGTTATTATGTGTTTGGTTTGCAGTTGTGGTTGGTCTATGTGGGACTGGGTTTGCTGTGTGTGTGGTTACCTTCTCCTCCTGTCTGGTCTTGCCAGTCCTGAGTTGAGAGAGTTCAGCCTCCAGTTTGACTATATAGTTGCATCTCTCACATGTATTTGTGTTTGTTGGGAGGAGGAGAGGGTTGTCTGTGTACATGAGACAATTGTAGCATTGTCTCAAGATTCCCAGATTAACCAGCTGAACCGGAGAGGATGCTAGTAATCTACCACTCGACATGCTAGAATATTATAAGGGAGTGCTGTGCCTTTAAGGGAAGTGGGTACTCACAGGGGTGGTAGGTGGATGTAGTGCTTACTTTAGTTTGAGAGTGCTTACTTAGAAGAGAGGTTTTGAGAACAATTGCTAGGCTTATAATAAAGCGAGTAGACTGATTATTATAAGAGTAGAGCTTTCTTAAGGGAAAATTTGAAGAGCAGACTTGGCAGAGCCAGAAAAAGTTTAACCTTGTTTAACCACAGGGAACTTCAAAAGAGCTAGAAATGGTCCAAAACAACCAATTACTACAAGCACTTGTGCTGAGGTCACTCCTTCAGGGACAGATAGGCTGCTCAAGGCTCCCCACTCCCACTGGTGAGCAAAGAAACTTCCTTCTATCCAAGTAAGGCAATGGACAACACAGGAACTACACCACAGCCCAGAATACAGCAAAGCCTATTTACTGGTCTAAACTAGTCGAGGAGAGGTGGGAAAACAAAGATTTTTTTTTGTTTTTTTTGTTTTGAGATAGAAAGCACACAGAAATGCAGGAAACAGTAATAAATCAGTTACATAGGCTAGCTCACTTTAGTGGGCAGCCTCAACAGTTAAATTTAACAAACAAACAAACAAACAAACAAATTTTCGACCAATTTTCGACCAAATGTAACTTTAAGTGCAGATAATATATAATGCAACAAACAGCTAAAAAAACAGTTTAAGCTTGTTCAAAGTAAGCAAGAGAAGGTATTTTAGGTAAAAAACAGCAAAACATGTAGTCGCTTTTTTCAGTTCTCTGCTGCTAGGACCACTCTGCAGGACCACGAGGAGCTGTTTCTGAGTAGTATAGCCAGAAAAAAACGCTCAGAGGCAGATTTTAAACAGGGATTGTGTGTGTGTGTGATTTACTTCTTTATCTATTATCTTTAACTTTATAAGTGGGTGGAATACTGGAATACACAAGATCCCTCTACTATGGAGGCTAGGGAATCTAATGCAGTTGAACGATTTGTTTAGGGTCACACACTATGCAAGAGCCAGCTGAAGTGATTCAAGCTCATGTCTGCAGTTGTGCCGCAAGGCAGTTTGAAGATCACATATTATACAAGAGAAGCTGAAATGGATTTGAGCCCAGATCTGCAGCTTTGCAGCTAAGCAGTTAACTAGTATGACATACTGCCTATTTATGAGATGATAAGTAGAAGGAAAAGGATGTTAGTCTTGACAACTATGAAGAAACGAATTTGGCTGAATGTTTCAAATTCTGATGCATTAAAATCCCGAACAGCCCAGTCAAGGCATCCACTGCCAGTAAAGGAAGACAGCAGGTTTTGCTTCCTTGCCAACTTGACTACACTCTCAGTCTGCAGTCCACAGTGATATATTCTATCACATTTACATGACCAAAACAAAGAAGCTACATCCAGTTTGTGATGCTGACAAGTACCATGCAAGATTCTGAGAGAGATCTCGGTGCTGATGTTTTATCTACAAATGGAAATACTGATGTAAAAAGGGGCCTGGACTTCTGCAAGGCTAGGGATAAATTTAAACACTGGTGTTTCAGTCTGTGACGACTTGGAAAGGGACACTGGGCCTGCTCAAGGTTAAGCATATAAAAAGGAGAAAAGAAATGGCTGCAACAGCAGAGAACAAAATTATAAATAACATTCAGATTCCTCTAACTCCCAACTGAAGTGCTAATTACTAATGCTTAAACCCATCTTTGTAAATTTGTTGGCTGAGATGACAGAATATTAATGAAGATGCCCTGTGTACAGTCTTGTAACTATTGTGCTGTTATGATTGTGTAATTTCTTGTCTAATTGCTGTCATCATGTGTTATATATTATAACTTAATGTCTGATTTCTGTGGGCATATGTTATATATTGACTAATTACTATATTCCTCTCCTTTTGCAATTCAATTATCATCTTGCTAACCTGCAAATAAGTTTACTGTCCTATAGTAATTTGTGTATTGTACTGCTCCAAAGACCCTGAGTCATGACAAAAAAGGGCTAGCAGACCAGCCCTTCCCTCCCAGTAATTAAAAAGAATATAAATAAATAAGTAAGTAAATAAGTAAATAAATAGATATCCGAATAGATTTAGAAAGAAAAAAGAAAGAAAGAAAGGCACTACTGAAGGACATTTTGTTATCGTTTTCTGTGACATCCAGTAGGAGAAGCAGGGTATAGTTATTTCTTAAAATCACAAACAAATGATACCAATAATTAGATGGACAGCCTAGATTTTGCTTTCTGATAATCTTAATTTAACATTTTTTAAAGTTTCTTTACATAGATTTCATTCAGGCAAATTAACACAAAGCTAACTTATATTCATGTAGCTAGTCTATACTTCCCCAACAAACCTTTCAAACAGACAATCAGGCCACGTTTCAAAAATACCATCTGTCAATTTGTGTGCTCCCTACCCAAAGCTAAGCCTTCCAACCCAAAATATGGGAAGTTATGAAGAGCCAGGGACTATAGTAGCTCTGTTCCAAACTCAATGGTTGACTTCCAACAAAAAGTGGAATAATACACTCTATGTAGGTTGGAAATGGTAATGTAGAGAAAGGAGACCCATGCCATTCTTTAATTATCCCACTTCCAAACACTCCCCATACTAGAAAATGTACATATCTGTGCACCTGGCAAACCTACTCCAAAATCACACCTTACAAACACACACACACAGACACACACAGACACACACACACACACACACACACACACACACACACACACACACACACACACACACACACACACACACACCATATTAAAATGCTAACTGTATAGCTGTTTTAAGCCCTATGTAGTGGCTTTGGGATTGGTAATTTATAATAAGAGTGTGATGATATAGGCTAGTTAGTGGCAGCATAGCTAGTTGGAGTTTTGTAAATAATGATATCCTTTGAATATCAAACTGATGTGTATAAGATACTTGTGTTTCAAATGTATTGGAACTGTATGACATTTGAATATCAAACTGATTTATACAGATGCTTATGTTACAAATGTATTAGAAATGTATGGCATTTGGGGACCCAGAGTTAGGAGACCAGATGAGGTTAGTCTGCCAGCCATGGAAATAATATTTTTTAGATATTACAGGGAGTAATCTCTGAGTATTGAGCACTCTGTCTTAGGCCTGACAACAAGAAGGACCATTCACCACATCATCTGCTTTGCTCTATTAAGTAAGTATGGAATAGTAATTATTTTAACTTCAGTCAGGAAAATATAGTAAAGCTTAGTTTAGATATTGTTTTTCTTTATTTATCTGAGTCTGCCCATCAATGTTATTTTCAATATTTCCTGTGAATTGAACTCTGTGGTTTACAGTAAATATATATTCAGTATTTCCATGTTCTTTTATTATTTATTATTAAATATATTTAAAATTTTATTGTGGCTGGTCCTTTTAGAAAGTATTTAACCTTTAAGAGTGCTTATATTTATTTGATGATACTGTGTGGGCCACTCCTGAAGGCCTAGCTGTCTTAGTCAACTACTGACATTTGTATTAGTATTAATATTACACAATAATTGGACATTGTTTGTTAAGGGCCTTACAGTAGCTGGCTGGGGGACTGTCTGGTGGCAGTGATTACTATCTTATAGTCTGAGCAGAAGGGGGCACAGCAGGTAAAACTGTGCCAGATTTTCCCGGTTGTGTGTGTGTGCGTGCATGTGTGCGTGTGTGCGTGTGTGTGTGTGTGTGTGTGTGTGTGTGTGTGTGTGTGTGTGTGTATGTGTGAAAATCAAATCTCACAGTTTGTGTGTCATCTATGGAGCAGGGACATGAAGCACTGGTTTCCCAGAGAGGGTGCTGGAGGACTTGGCTTGGACACTCAGCTTAGGACTTAACCCTATAGCTGTGCTAGTGGGGAGCCTTATTGGGGCCCTGGAGGGAGACAGATATAAAGAAATTCAGATCCTGGGCTGACTATGTTCCCTGTGTGCTTGTAAGAGAAATTGTACTTGGTGCAGAGAGCTGAATCTGAAAATACTGTGTGTATCCATTTGTATTCCAAGTGAACGTCCCTCTCCAGTGTCAGTGGTGAGGATTCAGGCTTCTTGATTATTGGCCCAGTGTGGAGGCATCACAAAGGGATCAACTTAAAATAGCTCTGTTATTCTAGGAGGTATGAGATGGCCATAAAATCAATGTTTTGCAGTCAATCACAAGATATAGACAATGGTTTGGGTTGCTGACTGTCCTTCAGAAGCAGCCTGTAAAGCAATGTAACAATAATGACCTGTTAAGTATATTCTACTGTCTCACACACCTCACACACCTCACACTGCTATAGAACCACACACTTCCTGCTTCAATACAGGGTACAGTTTGGGTATTTAAGTGCTTTGATATTTAATGTTATTACTTTAACTCAAGGTAGAATTGTAGTTTTCAATGTCTATGTTTATTTTTTGTCATTGAACCTAATGTATGGTTTCATCAAATGAAAACATGTCTACCATACTCATGCTGAACGATATATGCCAACATTTATTGTTTGAACTGAGTAAGTGCAGAGGGCTCCTGGAACATGACTTTTACTTGTAACAACAGCACCTTCTATCCTACCCACAAAAGCTATAGCTGATTCCAAATATACTTTCATGAAGATATATTAAATGCTTGCTAATTATGCTGGTTGCCAGTATACTACAAACCAGTGCGCCATTATGTTTACTACTTTGTATTCCTTGCCAAGGTAATTGAGGTTCTTTATCATAAATATATAGTTTAAGTCAAAATATTTCCATAAGATTGTACAATTGTATCAGGCCACAGTTATTACACCTAGGTGTCCAGCTAAAGTTTATAATGTTTATAGTTGTCTGATAACAGCAACAAAGGCAAGGTAAGACAATCTCACACAAAGAATGACTATTTTATGGTGGGAGCATGATATGGATCACCTTCTAGGTGAATAAACTTAGTCTTGTTATGTGAATAACACAGGCTGCAGAGAAAAAATGGACTTCCCTGCTTTATAGGAGAGGCATTTACAATGGTAAAACCCCTGAAAGATAGCCAAAAAAAGTTATTTTAAAATATCACTCACCAGCAGCAGGAAAAAGAAAACACAGTCTCTTTTCCAGTTTGATAAAACAGAGGAATCTTAAACATGACATTACTTGATAAATGCACTAAAAGAAAGATTCTACACATTCCACTGTGTTACATGAAAAGGTATGGTGCTACTTTTCAGCATTTAATGAGGTAATGGCTATGTCATGCCTAAGATTTGGGTGCTGTCTGTCATGGGATTCAAAAATGAAATTGCATAGAATTCAAGAGAATGAACCACAGACTTATTGCACATCTGTCCTTTATCAACACCTGAAATCATAACTTCTTTATCATAAATAAAAGTG